>NC_138602.1:600000-871973 GCF_964289735.1 Phaethon aethereus
CTGCATCACCTTTGGATTGTCATGTCCTGGGAAAGCGGACTTGTGGTGGGTGGGCTGGCATGGGCAGACAGGGAAAGCAAGTGCTGGGACTGAAGTGCCTGCCCAGGACTGAAGTGACTCCAGCACACATCAGCTGAAATAGAAAAAATGAAATACAGGGAGCAGAGCGAATGGAGCGGGTGGAGACAAGAGAAACAGCTGGCACTGGCACCAGGGGTGCTACTGCAGAATAGATGCCAAGTGAAAAACTTAGCTAAGAATAAGGTGAAAAACTTAAGACCACATGAGTTTGTTCCCTTGTCATTAGAGCAAGTGAAAGGAGTTGGGTGCCCAGCAGAGCGGAAAGGTGCTTCATGAATCCCAGCAGGACACGGCTGAGCTAGGGCTGACAGAAGTGCTTGTGCTGTCAGGGCCACGTGGCAGAGGTCAGCTGCCACCAGCCTGTCCCAGATCATCCTTGATCATTGGATATTAGGAAAAATTTCTTCACCGAGAGGGTGGTCAGTCATTGGAACGGGCTGCCCAGGGAGGTGGTGGAGTCGCCATCTCTGGAAGTGTTCAAAAAATGTGTGGATGTGGCGCTTCAGGACATGGTTTAGGGGACATGATGGCGCTGGATTAATGGTTGGACTTGATGATCTTGAAGGTCCTTTCCAACCTAGTGATTCTGTGATCCTCTTAGCTCGAGCTGCTGCACTGAGATGTGCTGTTGTGTTAGTGGGGCAGAGCTCCTTTCCCTGTGCGATGGGGAGCAAGGATAGTGGGTAAACTCAGCAGTCGCAGCCTCTTTCCACTGCAAGGTCATGCAGGTTTTACTTACTGGTCCCTGAGCTGAGTGCTTCAGTGTTGAAAGAAACACATTTTTATGGATCTTGTGCCAAAGCTTGGGGCTGTGTTTGTGATAGCAATTTCCCTTCCTCTGTCTGGTGCCAGCAGCAATTTTGTTGTCCTATTCCCCAGGCTCGGAGACTTCAATTGTAGTGAAGCCTGAGCTGCTTTTCCGCCTAGGAGCAGCTTTGTGCTCTAGGTGTCTGTATTTGATTAGATCAGTTCATGGAAATTAATGTGATGTTTTACATGCTGAGGTAGGGTTGTGTTCCAGGGTAAGACCTCAAAGATCGTCCCATTTAAATTTTGATTCCCCTTTTACTTGCACATCCAAAGGATTCTTTCCTCCTCTTCAGTTCCTATAGTTGGGGGGAACTTTTCGTGCATACTTGCATTTCCAGCGTCCCATTCCACATTCCTGCCCTTGCTTGTGGGACTAATGGGGCTGGAGGCCAGCATGATGAGCAGGTGGCACAGGGCAGCAGTGCAGGAGCAACCTGACGCACTGGGGATCCGCTCGGGCACCGCGTGGGGGGTGAGATGGTTCCTTAACCTCTTCCCCTGTAAATCTGTGCTGTGGGGCTTTGAGGGATGAGCTGGGAGGTACCAACTGTTTCCCTTCTCTGGGCTATGACAGCTGATGGAGCAGGGGCAGCTGCATTAGCACTCATGTGCTTAACGAACGACTGGTGCCAAGAGCAGCATCTGTCGTGGGGGTACAAAGCCGATACAAATCCTGCATTTCTGCGCCTGGCAAAGGAGGTATTTCAGGGTTAAATCAAGGCAAGTTCATGCTCTCTTTTCAACTTGCTATCCTGGATGCACTTCTTGGAAGCAGGATAGCGTGTGACAAACACAAACTGCTAAAGAACAGAATATGGAAAAAGAGCAGTGCAGAGCTGGAAATAGTTCCTTACATAAAGGGCTAGTGCTGCAATCTCATTATTGTCTTAAGGAGCGGACACTTAGCTGCCTCCAACTCCTATGATGCAAACCGCAATCTGATAAGCAATCGGCTTTGGGAACCTGGCAGGTGCCACGTGGCACCACGACGGGGCCAGTGCCCCTGGGGCAGCAGCTCACCACTGCTCCTCTGAGCCCACGGCACTTGTCCCAGTCAGCGTGTGGTGGGTGGGAGCGTTCCCGTGATGCCGGAGCTGCTGCCCCACGGCCCGTAGTGGGAATCACTGTTTCCGAGGGTCAGGCACAATGAAGCAGCTGGGGACGAGGTGCGCGAGTCTCTCCGCCAGCCTGAAGATAGGGGATCGCCAGGGCTGCTGCCAGACGCCGGAGGAGGAGGACGTCCACATCCCATTTGCACAGGACAGCCTGGTGAAGCAATGGAGCTCCATGCAGAACGTGACGGATGGAAACCATGAGAAAAGCAAGACTCCCAACCAAAGGAACAAATACTTGCTCAACATTAACGTGGGCGGCAAATTGTTCCAGATAGCTTACAAGGCAGTGGCCCGGTATCCCATCACCAGGCTTGGGAAGCTGGCCCTTTACACAGATCCTATGAAGAAGCTGCAGCTCTGCGATGACTACTCAGTGCAGAAGAATGAGTACTTCTTTGACAGAGATCCTTTGATTTTCCATTACATTTTCCACTTCTACTGCAGCGGTGTCCTGTGGATAATGGATGAGATGTGCCCCAGTAACTTTGTGGAGGAAATCGAGTACTGGGGAATCCATCTGAAATACTCCCAGCGCTGCTGCCGGATCCTGTTTGAGGAAAAGCAAGATGAACTCAGCGAGTACCTGAAAATACAGAAGGAGCTGGAGGCAGAATTGGAGCCCCTGGACTCAGCAGAGCAGTTTGAGGGCAAATTTATGGGACGGTTTCGGAAGATGATCTGGAACCTCATTGAGAACCCGTACTCTTCTGTCCCAGCCAAGATCATTGCTGTCATGTCAAGCTTCTTTGTGCTTATCTCCATTGTGGGCATGACACTGAGCACAGTGGAGGAGATGAAACACAAGACAGGGAAGATGTGGATGGAGCAGCTGGAGATGATCTGTGCCATCTTCTTCACCTCCGAATACCTCATGCGGCTCATATCCTCCTCCAGCTTCAGGAACTTTTTGCGGGCAGCGTTTAATGCTATAGACCTGGTGGCCATCCTGCCCTTCTACATCCAGATCCTTTTTGAACATTTGGACGAAGGGGATATGCTTTACCATGAGGAACTGCACAAGGTTGAGAATGTGAGCAAGCTGGGAAAAGTCCTCAAGCTCATCAAGCTCATGAGGATCTTCCGCATTCTCAAGCTGGCGCGCCACTCCACCGGCCTCCGGGCCTTCGGCTTCACCATGCGCCAGTGCTACCAGCAGGTTTGCTGCCTCCTCCTCTTCATTGCCATGGGGGTCTTCACCTTCTCTGCTCTCATGCACTCTGTGGAACATGATGTCCCAGGCACCAACTTCACCAGTATCCCCTATGCATGGTGGTGGGCTGCGGTAAGGTGTGAGCACCTTCTTCCAGAGAGGGGTGCGGTGGGGCTTCCGTGGGTAGGGGCTGCCTTGGTGCTCAAGGGATTCACCACTGCTGCTGGCCAGGAGGCAGAAAAACGTCCAGTCTTCCCACCAGCTCAGTAATGGTGGGAAACCCAGAGCCCTGCACGCTCTGAGAAAAGAAATCAGAGATTTGGACTAACCTCAGAGGCTCAAAAGCCAGTGCTGGGGTGGGATGGTGGGACAGGGCTGGTGGCCTGGGAACCTCCAGGCCTGGGTTAGTGACAAGGGGGGTGTAACTCAGCCCGGGCTTTATTTGTCATGAGACCCAAGTGTTGCGGTTTAGATGTGTGGGCTTGGGGATGTGGTTCAGACCCTGTGGGCATGGGGACAGCTGCCCAGGACAGCCTGAGAGCTTGTGCAGCGTTGCAGCCCGGTTGGGCTCGGGAGGAGTGAGGGGGGTCAGAGCTTGTGGGGCTGAGCCAGGGGACCCAGGGCGGCTTGCGGGAGCCAAGGAAACACGGTCACACCGTGCCTCAGCCCCTGTCCTGAGAGGGGACACAGACTGGGGTGTGCTACAGCCGGGGACAGGATCTTTGTTTGCTGCCTTGCTTGTGCTGGGAGCTGGCAGCTCTGCTGAGCCGAGTGCTATAATAAACCTGGGATTACCTCTGAGATGAGGAGCAGCTAAAGCACTGAGGTTTAGCCAGGGGTTACAAGAGCATTTTGATTTATGGATGAAATGATCCCATAGATCAGTTATTCTCTTATAATCCCCCTTGGCCACCACAGGCTGCCTGCTTCAAATTCACCCCTCCTCGAGGAAGTGCAAAATCACTTAGCAAAATCACCAGATTTGAGTATTTAAACGTCACAGGCTGCTCCCGTCCCTGGTCAGCACGGCTCCACGCAAAGCTCAAACCTCTGTGCCTCAGCTCTCACCCTGTCCCCATAGTCCCGCTCCCCTGTCATCCAAACGCGGTTCCTCCGGGTGCGTTCCTGGGCAGTGCCGCCGTTCCCCTCGGAGGGAGGCTCTGGGAAGCTGCTTTCCTGCGGGACCGGGCCGGTTACCGCCCGGAAGCACCGCGGCCGCCGCTCCGCGGGGGCAGGAAGCGCCAGCAGACAGTCTGGCTGCTGGGGGAGGTTCAGCTCCGTGATGTCCCGCTGCTTCCGACGAGACATGTGAAGGGGAGGAGGGAGGCTTACCGCTGGTCCCTGCTGTCGGGGCCTCATCCAGCCCTTTCTTTGGGCTCTCCGAGCCTGCTGGGCGCCGCCCGGGGCGCTCGGCCCTGGCGCCGCAGGCTGCTGCAGCAGGGGCAGGGGGAGGTGGGTCCCAGCACCAGCAGGCAGGGTCTGCTGGGCTTGTCCACGTAGGATTTCATCCTTTCCCTTCCTCGCCCAGGTCAGCCTCTCTACTGTGGGCTACGGAGACACTGTGCCCGACACGGTGCTTGGCAGGATGGTGGCATTTGCCTGCATCTCCTTTGGCATCATCCTCAACGGCATGCCCATCTCCATCCTCTACAACAAGTTTTCTGACTACTATGCCAAGCTGAAGGCCCACGAGAACGAGACCAGCCACTCGCTCAAGCTCTCCAGGAGGATCCGCTTGAAGGAGCGAGTCCTGCGGAAGCTGTCGGAGTGCTGCAGAGCTGACCCCCACTGTCACCACTGACCACTGACCCCGCCACCGTGAAGTGTCCTGCCCTCCAGCCTGGCTGTCCCTCCAGCAGGTTCTGTCCCCCGGGGGGGCTTCACAACTCAGGCAGCAAGCAGCAAGTCACGGCAGCGTCTGGGGATGGCTGCTGTTGTACCTGTGCCGCTGCTGGCTCGGGCTGTTTGGAGGGATGAAACATGCCCGTGACTGTGTTGTGACCTTCCTCAATATTGTGTGCTGGAGCCTGCTGTCCTGCGGAGCGGTCGGTAAAGGACCAGCTAAAAAGCGTGCTGCCCGGCCAAGGCAGCATGTGTGTGTGTCGCGGTCTGGGGCGTGGGGCAGTGAGAGGTGGGATGCATGGGGCTGAACTCTGTCACCCGCTCTGCTCCTGGGTTGAGTGGGACACATGCAGACTCCCCTCCCCAGTCACGGGACCCCATGACTCCTTCCCTGCCGAGCAGACCTTCAGCCCAGGCTGAGTCCACGCGATGGGGATTTGGGTGAAGGCCCACAGAAAAGACTGCAGCCGCGCGTCCTTCCAGCTAAACCCACTTTCCTTCCCGCTGCCCTGGGAGCCTGGGGGCACAGTCCTGGCTTGTGGTACTGCTGCAACGGGAACTGCGGGCACTCTGGGGTGCAGAGCGGGCAGCCAGAGCATCCCCAGGAACAGGCATTTAATAAACCAGGCCAAAACCATTCATTGACTTAGATTATTGGGCAGCCACTTCATGTAATTCAGTAAACTGCGCACAATTTGGGGGTGGGGATGGAACGTCTCCCCAGGGCTCACAGCCATCTCTCCTGTCCATCAGTGGGAGCTCTTGTGGAACAAGAGGCTGTCTGCATGTTGGTTTTGGGATGAGGTGTCTGGGCCTGGGTGCGTAGGAAGAGGAGCTGGGGCATCTGCGTGTGCTCAGGACGCACGGGTTGGCTCTGCCCTGTCTTCACACCCCGGGGGGGTGGAGGGCACATTTGTGGGGCATGGGGGAAGGATTTACCCTCCAGTGTGTGACTGTATCTGGTCAGTGGGCTCCCGGGGGGATTCACCCTTCCCTTGGGTGGGATTGGGAGAGGGACCCCAAGCTGCAGGGCGGCCGGTGGTGGGGAAGAGCTGACAGCTGTGCATGCTGCTTTTGGGTGAGTGGTGGGAGGAAACTGGTACCTGCCAGGTGTTGCGTTAAGAGGCAGAGCAATTTGGCAGAAACTAATCTCCGTTGCGTTCCAGTCGATCCTCAGATACCAGAGGCACTGGGGGCGGCTGAGCTTAGGTTCTGAGTGATGCCCAAAGTCAGTGTTAGTAGTCCGGTCGCGCCCCTCTGGACTATCACAGGTCCGGATGCACTACTAACATCACACGACCTGCTCAGCCAGTCACCTCCTGAACTCACACGGCCGCACTCAGAGGTACGGTCGCGTTCAGGGACAACACACACACGGCTGAGTCAATCAATAGTGCGATTTATTGAAGCGACAGACGCACAAGTTCTTTGGATCGCTGGTGATAAATTCACTGTCTGCAAAGCATGTGCAATTAATTACGGTGGGTTACACATGTGTGGGATGATGAAACAACTCTATAGAGCTTCCTAAAGTTCCCGGGGATTCACTCGGGATAGCCGAGTGTTCGAATCTTACCAAAAGGCGTCCCACTGCGGGGGGGGAAGAGAGGGTCAGCCCGTCAGCGGATCCTAAAAGTCAGGAGTGATGGTGTCTTCCCTGACATCCAGCTCTTTTCACACTATTTTATAGTGTTTTACTTTGCAGGTGGAGCTTGAGTGACTCTAGTCATACATACCTTTATCAGGATTGGTTCAAAATTCTCTCGCTTCGCGTTTAAAGGTCCAGACTAGGAAAAATTCAGTGCGCATGCTCATTGAGGAGGGGTCGCACCTTGGGAGGTGGGTAACTTTTGAGAGGGGTGTGCGTTTCAGTATTATAATGATATTATAATAAGCAAAGTTCACTCCAAGTACAGCATTTCATCAAAGTTGACAGGTCACTGACCCAGGGCATCGCATGTGCAGCTTATTAATGTACACACTGTGTACCTTTAAATTCCCTTGTTCACGGAGTGTGGCCGTGACGTCTCCACTCCGCTCCACCCTCCATGCAATTTCTCCCAGGGTCAAGCACACCAAGTTCCCCTGATGTTGCCAACATCTGGGGTTGCCCAGGGAATTGCCGCGGTACAGACTCGTTGTACATTAGCTACGTTTCACCCTGTCTCAATGCTGGTTTTAGAGTGTAAATTTCTAAATTGCCCCTCAGCAATTGCTCCACACCAGGCCAGGGTGGGATTTGGTCACCTTGCAAGCTGGGCTTGGAGGTGAAGAGCTGCTGGGGGATCCTGATGTCAGCCTGGGACCATAGTTAAGCTGCTGCTGTTGGAAACTGTTGGAAAGAGGCTGGAGAGACTGAGCCTTCTGGCAGGGGCAGCCATGCTCCTGCTGAGTCCTGGACCACAGGGGACAAGGGGGCTGTGCCAGCGGGTGCGGGACAGGGCTATGGCCCCCAGCACCCACACCCGCTCCCTGCCACCCACATCAACACCCGCCTTCTGTACACCTGCCAGCACCAACCCAGCCCCACTACACTGGTCATCTCTGTTTTCTACCCCATTTCTCTTCCACGAGGAACCCTTCTTCTGGGCACAGCATAGACTCCTCTGGCCGTCTTCACCAAGAGCCGTCCTTCCCCACCACCCTGCCCTGGCAGCATCACCTCCGGGATCATCTACATCCCTCCTCACCCCCAGACCCTGTCACTGCATCCTCCCACGCGCCCCCATCGTCTGCTCGGGGATCCCTGCCCCCCATTGTGGGCTGGCTGATGGATCCTGGGATCATTCAGCTTCCAAGGAATGGGGCTCAGCAACTGAACCTCTCCCCCGCCCCGGGACTGCTGCTGCTGAATCTGCATCTCTCTGCTTCCACCGCCGGCCTGCAGCAGTCCCACAGGCAGCCCCTCGGAGAACAGCGCGTTTAATAGTTCCTCTGGATTCATTTTACAAGTTATAACAATGCAGAAATGTACAGACATTTACAGGACACTGTACAGGCAGTTTCTGTCATATATTAGTGCTCTTGCTATATACATATAGTACAGCCTATGGGAAGCCTCTGCATGGGCAAGGAAACCTGCACCCCCGCGCAGGGCACTCCAAAATGGAGCTGTTGCCCCAGGGCTATGAGTCGCACGGCCTCATTCAGGTCGCTTTAATCAGAGCTCAGCCCTGAGCCTTCCTGGGCACTATCGGGGGGTGATGCCACCCGGGACAGAGCTGGGCAACCCCTTGCTTTGCTCACCCTGGTCTCTTTTGGTGGGTTTTGTGGGACAGAGATCCCTGCAGAGATGCTCCGGAGGGAGTGGGAGCAGCCTCTGCCCTGGCAGCATTTCCACCTTCCTGTTCTTCCTGCCTCAGTGGCAGCCGCAGCTCCCGGCCACCATGTCATCGTACTGTTTGAGCACAACGTTCTCGTCATCGTCAAAGTAGAGGAGGTTGATGGAGTAGAGCTTGTCAGGCACGCAGCAAGGGCTGCTGACACCCTCGCTCAGCTTGAGGGCGTTGATGATGGACTGCACGGTGGCATGGTTCGTCGGTCGCATGTTCTCGCCCAGCGGGAAGGGGCAGGAGCCCTTGCAGTGGTAGGCATTGTACCCTCGCGGGGAGATGATCCAGCCAGACCAGCCGATCTCCTCGAAGTCCACAGACAAGGGATGCCTCTGGCAGGGCTGGAGCCGGTCCAGCGAGCGCGTGCTGCGTGGCCCAGTCAGTTTGGGCACCGGCATCTTGGGAGCCCGAGGCTGTAAATCTGCCAGAAATGAAGACCCAATGCCATTAGCCATCGCACGAGCCTGGGGGGAGGGAGGACGCAGCGCAGCCCCCCTGGCTGCCCCTCCCTGCAGGCTTTGTCTGCAGCCGTCCGGTGTAGCGAGCCCTTTGGCCGCAGCCTGTCACCAGCCCACGCAGAGCCACCAGGAGGTGACAACCTCACAGTCCCATGGCCACGCTCATCAGGACAAGCGGGGCCCCGATTTACATCTGCACCCCTGTGCAGACTAAGCCAGCAAAGGAGATGGCCTCTCCCTCTGGCTGGAGAAAGAGCTTTGGATATGAAGAAGCCCATGCGCAGGGAGCACGCCGGTGCCCCGCGGGCAGGGGGATGGCAGCGCTGAGGGAGCCGTGCTGGGGCATGTGGGACCCACCTGGGAAGCCAGCCATGGGCACGGACACTCCCCGGCGCCCATCGTCTGTGAACAGGACCAACATGGGCTTCTTGCTCTCGTGGTGGTCCCTGCTGGATGCGAACTGCAGCAGCGGGGGGTCGAGCGGGCTCCCGTCCGGGCTCTGGACTGTCACCAGCAAACCCTGGTTGCTGCTTTCGTCTTGGGTCCACTCACGAACCTGGGGAACAAAACTGGTGTCACTGCGGTGCTGCAGGCCAGGACAGGCGCCGTGGCGGTGTCCCCACGGCAGGTGCCAGGCCAGCAGACCCGGCGCCCTGTCAGCAGCACAGCAGCATGAACCGGGACCCCCGCAGCCAACGCTCCGACCCCCAGCCCCGGGCACTGCCCTGGCAGCCGTGGGAAGGGGCTGTGCTGCTCCAGGACTGCGGCACAGGGGACGTTGCGGTGGCAGCTGGCACTGGCATTACCTGCGGAGCGGTGGGACTGGTCTGGGGCAGGACGGAGCAGCCCCCCCGGGGTTCTTGGCAGGGCTCGTAGCCCCCTCCCAGAGCCTGTATCCCCCCCACATTGCTGCAGAGAGTACAGATAGCAAATTGCATCGGAGCCCAAAAGGGCCGCTGGCAGCAAAACAGGTTAAAAAAAGCTCTGGCACGCAAAGCCCCGGGGATCCCTCTGTGCCATCCAAACCAGGGGAAAAGCAAGGGGATGAGCACTCACAGCCGGCGTGATGGCAAAGACCTCCCAGCCCGAGCCCTGCAACGAGACAAGCCTGGCTGCCAGCAGCTTCTTCCCTCCGGGGGCGTCCAGCTCGCTCTTCTCCAGCACTTGGTAGATGCTGACCTGGGGAAGGCAGCAAAGGGTGGTTACCACCATCCTGCCCGAGGGGAAAGACCCCGGACACAGGAACTGGGGAAAAAAAAGGTGGGAGATGGGAGACTTGTCAGCTTGATTTGTCACAACCTGCAGGTGCCCTGGCTGGTGCATGCACAAACCAGAACGATATTTAAGAAACCACCGTGGTTAAATCACATCGTGATTCTCTGTGCAATGCGGTGACACTTCAATCATATGAATTTCACAGAGCAGAGCCGAGCTCCCGCTGCAGGCGAATGACCACAGCACGCCCGTGGCATCTGCAGACACAGGCTGGGGCACATCCCAATCCCTGTTCTGTCCCCATCCCTGTCCCCATCCCCCTCCTCACCTGGCAGAAGTGGTGCCTTTTGGGTCCGTCGGTGGCCCTCGGCCAGAGGCGGAAGAGGTGCAACTCTGCTGTCAGTATCTTCTCGTTCTTAGCCACGCTGGAGAGGACAAAGAGGAACCGCATCTTCTCGCCATGAGCTGCAGCGAAGGACAGGTTGGGAAGCGGAGCCGAACTGGGGGCAGCACCTCTGCCAGCTGCGCTTGGCCCCTTCCCGCAGACCCATCCCCTGCACCACGGGGACCCCGCACCCTTACTTTTATCCAAGAAGCTCCGGACTGTGTTGCCTTCCAGGATGTCGGGGTTCTTGGTGACACCATCTGCGTTGGCAACGGTGTTGAATAGATCCACCATGTACTGGGGCGGCTGCTTGAAGTGAGCGGGGGGCGGCGGAGGGTCTTCCATGCCAAAGACTTCCAGGAGCCTCTTCAGCGCCTCAGCCCGCCGGCTCGCCGCGCTGGCTGGACTCGGGCACGCCGGCTTGGCCAGGGCCAGCAGCAGCAGGACCGTCCCCAGCATGGCTCTGCTGCCCCTGCGCCAGCTCGACTCCTGCTGCCTCCCCAGCGCTGCATTTATAACTCACTGGAAAGATGGATTGGAGTCAAATATGCACATGAGCAATCAGGAGGGCAAAGAGAGCTAACGGCCGTGCTAACAAGGTGCGAAGCTGGGCTTCTGGGCGCCCTGCACCAATTAGCCCCAGTACACAAGCGGGAGGGGAGGACGGCTCACCCACGCACTCCCCGGGTCTGGTGGGGGACACGGGGGTCTGGAGCCACGCAGCCCCTCGGCAAGGCCCTGGCTGGGCTGGGTTTGCTCTCCATAGGAGACTAACTGGTTTTTAATGATGGCAGTAAATGGGACGAACAGGGGAACCTTTGCGTGGAGGAATGCAGCCGCTCGCTGGACAAGCATCCCCTTCCCACCCCTGTCCTGCTGCAGCAGCTCGTGCTGCCCAGTGCCATGGCCACTGCCGGGAGCGAGGAGCACCGGGGGGGCTCGGTGTCACGCCGGTGTCCCCGTCCCATGTCCCTATCAAGGCTGCAGGGCGGGGTGCCTGGGGACCCTTCACGCAGCAGGGGCGGCCCAGGCTGCGCATCCCCCGGCGCTCCCCAGTGCAACGTCCGCGCAAAGGAGCCCGGCGAGACAAGCCCACGGTGCAAGGCGGGTTTCCAGCCCTGGGGGCTGCAGCCGCCTTGCGCAGCGCTGCTGGACTCTAGGCTGTGACAATAACCCGGCAGCAGGAGGAACCAAACCAAAATTAACCTCTTTTTTTTTTTTTTTTTTTTAAATAGCCAATTGGCTTCCTGGGGATTAAAAGGCATTTGCTGCTAATTCCTGAATGCTTGATATTAGTGAAATAGCACGAGAACCCTATGGATTCCAGATGACAGGATAAAAGCCAATTCTTTTGCTCTTACTCCCCAGTCACAGGGAAACTGGGTTGGTGAAGGTGGTCATGTTGGCACAGTACACTTAGACTTTACATTTGCTGTTTGTTTCAATGCCATCTGACTGAACGGAAAGAATTACCATTATACAATACCCGCCAGGGCATAAGACAAAAAGATTGGGATTAGAAAAACCTGTTAGATCTTCTAGAGAACAAGGAAATCCCCTGTGAATGAGGCCTGCAGGTACGCACTCTGCGAGCAGCATGGCACGGAGAGGGGAAGGTGCAGGAGCGGAGACGGCACCATCCAGCTCTCCGTCCGCCGGCAGGGACCGAGCAGCTCTCCCCAGCTCCACAGGCGCCTGGCTGAAGCGCTGGAGGCCAACGCCAAAGGAGGCAAGCCGAAAGCTACTTGCCCAGTTGGTGTCTATAATTTATTCTAGCCCAATGCTTGGCGGGTGAAAGGGCTGTTAATTATCCAGAATAGACGCAGAGGCAATGACAGGTTTGAGTTAATCGATAGAGGAAACTATCCGTATCCTCTGGATCCTTTCCTTCCTCTTCCCGGCTCACCAGCCGCAGCAGCACGTCCCGCAGGATAACGCCGGTTGACCTGGGGCTGCCTGGAGAGGGGACATCTCTGTCCCAACATGCCTACCTACCTGTTTCCCTCTCCTCCCCGACTCCTGCTCCACATTTTGTAAATGGGAGCAGCCGGGTCCACATAACCCACAGCCCGTGCCAGACAGCTGCATCCCTCCACGTGCGCCACATCCTCCTGGGATGCTTGGGGAGACTGAGGGGCCGGGGAGCTGCACAGTGGAGCTCCAAGGAGCTGCGAATTGCCCATGATGTTTATTTTACAAGCTGCAAAACATTTTCTGGAGGGTTCATTTATACAAGCGCTGTTTAAAATCGCTTTCATTCAAAAAATAGCCTTCTCTCATTTACATATACTACAGACAGTCTGGCGGGGGTCTTGCAGGAGCCCCACCTGCAGCTCCCTGGCCCTGCTACCCCCTGCACTTGCACTGCCGGATGGCAACGATGGTGCGAACGCGGTCCCGGCGGCTCCTGAACGCCAGTAGGTCGTACCGGTGCGGGGCGCAGCGGCTGGAGGCAGCTTCTGCCCAAAACAGACATTTCTCTCCGCCTTGTGACTCCCTGCAGTTAGAGACAAACCCAGTAGGTTCCCTGGCCCCCCACGCCCCGGGGCCCTGCGTTTCATCACCTGGAAATAGGGCAGATGCCCCGGACATGATGGGGTGGGGAGAAGGGAGGCAGCTTTCTCCGGGAGGCAAAAATTCCTTACTCCTGGTGTAACGCAGTGAACTCTCTCCTCCCTCTCTGCCTGTGCAAAGCAGGGATTATTTCTTTTTTTCTGGTCTGATTTGCTTCCCTTGGCATTTGCCACATTTTTGTGTCTGCAAGTGACACAAAGTGCTGCCCCCCTGGCCTGAAACAACTGTCTGGACCAACCCTGCCCCAGAGCATCCCCCTCCTCCTCCTCCTCCCACCCAGTGGCACGGCGACCAGGAATGGCACATCCCAGGACGGAGAAAGCCACTGTCAGGACCCTCTTCCCATCTGCGTCTGCTATCACCAGGGGCCACAAGCTCTGTAACCAGCTGCCCAACAGGCAACATTGCCGGCAGGTTATTCTTCATCCCGTGAAGCGGCGGAGCAGCGTTCTGCCGTAGCACCGCTGCAAATGCTGCCCTGCTCCAGCTTTGTCCCTGCGCAGCGAGACACAGCCCAGAGGGTGAGCTGTGGGTGCTGCTCAGCGTCTGCTCCTGCAGGACGCTCCCAGGTCCTGCCCCGGGACCCGCAGATGCGTCACTGGGGAACAGCTCAGACCTGCCCCTGAACGTCTGCGGATGTGCCCAGGAGCGAGAGCGGCCGGATCCTGGCAGCTGTGCTTACCTAAGCGAGCAGGGATCCCCCGAGGAGCAGCTGCCCAAGCACCTTCCCACATCAATTTCCTGCAAAGATTTGCAAAACAAAGGCATGAAATTCCCCTGCAGCACCTTGCTTCGGACGCCCCGGGGGACCGGACTGGCCGCCATCACTGCGCCCTCCGCCCGCCCTCCATGGTCAGGCTGGACGTGCAGCCCTGAGAAAGGGCAGCAGCCAGGCAAAGCTTGTAAGCAGAAGTACTTTGGGAGCATGTCAGTGTTTTTTGAGTTAGAGGTCCCTGTGCACAAAAGCTACGCTGAAGTAGAGTCTCCACTGAACTGAGCTTAAGACATAGCCAATGATTAAATAATTTAAAAAATAAATATCTCACTGCTCCCTTAATTATTTTTTAAAGAATTTCTCACCCCAAAGAAAAGACCATTTGTTACTTTATGGTACTGATGCGTACACAAATTAGTGGCAGTAAAACACGTCTTATAGCATAAGATAATATAAATGTGAGATTTTTACCACTATGGTTTGTGGCCAGGGTGTGCTTAGCTCTACCAGGGTGAAGCTGCCCATGTCAGAGCATCCACCCCGCTGTTCAAACCCCACCTGTGGGCCCAGCTGAGCCCACCACAGAGCAGGCCAAGCCACGGGAAACCAACCTTGAGCCGCTCCTCCCTCTGTCCTGCAGAGCTGTGCACAATTTCATAGTAATATTCCACCTGGGAAACGCGATAGCATTTTTCCTTCATTTCGCAGTTCTCCAGCGTCCGAACCACCTCCCCGCCTTGTGGGTTTTTGACTGGAGCGGTGTTGAACTTTGTGGGCACACAGAAAAGTCCATCTGCAAGGAAATAAGGAGGAAATTTAATCTGGGGCTGCATCTGAGGCCACTTATGGCTGCAGCATCTTCACCACGGCTCTGCCGTGCGGCACAGACACAGCATCAGGCTCCGGCATCCAGCAACCGGTGTGAGAAGTGCTGTTTTCTGTGTGAGGGACCCCAGCGGAGAGTTTGGGGCTCACTCCTGCACTGGCACGGGGCCTCAGCCATAGGTTTTGTTCCTCCATCTTCGTTTCAGACCACGGGGCAAAGAGAGGTTATTCCTGGGTGCCAACCGCAAATCCTGCACCTGACCCCGTGAAAGCCCCATCTCTGGGGAGGCAGCCTGAGCTATTACCTTTGAGAAAAAAGGTCTTTGAACATAAAATATTCATGGCAGTGCTTTTTGCAGAGACATGCTCTCACATCAGGGAGCTGGGGAATATTATTCAACATTTACTCATCAGCATTTCTCTCTGGATTTGCCAGAGGGCTGTACCCTGCACAGGCGTCTCAGATGCTGGAGCTAGTGTCACCAGCTATCCTGGAGATACATTCCCCCGGCCACCCTCAAAGGCTTTGCTTTGGACTGGGCTCGTAGTTCTCCAAGCAGATGAGCTGGCCGGGGCTGGGGCGATGGAGGCAGCATCTCCCCACATCAGCACAAGTTACTACAGCTGCCCTGCCTGCGTCGTGAGATGGAGGAAGGCTGGTGCAAGGGAGGAAAGGGAAGGCAGGCGACGGCCTTGGTTCTAGGGGTGCAGGACTGAGTCCTGCTTCGCCTTTTCTTTCCCTATTCAAGCTTTAACTCAGTGAAAAATTCCCAGGGGGAAAAAAAAAGTTACATTCAGATTTGACATACCTAGCCTGATGGTTAAGGAAGCATGCAGAGAGCAGGGGGAAGGGGAGCCTTGGGTGGACATGTCAAAAGGCCACCAGGCTTTTGTCACCTCCAGGCCAGGACACGCCGCTTCCGTGGCAGGTCCCAGCTGGCCCAGGCAGCGGCTCAGCAGCTCGAGAGGAGAGACAGAGGCTCCTCCAGCAAAACTCATGTCCTGTTGGAAGGAAACTGCCCTGCCTGGTTCAGTTTGAACGTATGTTCTGCATAGAAAGAAACAGTTTATCTGCTAAACATCCCAGCTTTTCTCTCCCTCATCAAGTAAATTAGGATTAAAAGCCTCCATTGCTAGAGGAAGGGAAACCATGAGCTAGAGGGAGGGAAGAAGGATGGCTCAGTTGATGGCTAAGTCTTTGGCTCTAAGGTTTTGGCTCGAAATAAGACCTAGTCTTACCCTGTACCAGCGCTTGGGTGCAGGTTCTTCAGGGTTTGTGTTTTGTTCCCGGCTTTACAGTAGCTGTGAGGGTTTCCTGCCCCTTCCCAGCTTCATCAGCTGCTGGAGGAGGTTTCTTTACTCCAGGATAGGGCTGTGTTTTCAGGGAAGGGAAAAGCGCTTCCCAAAAGCAAATTTCTCTGGGATGCCTTAAAAGGGGGACACAAGATGACAACCGATTTATGGAAGCCAGTATTTCTGGGTGAGATTTTAACATCCTTCTCCAGGCACTCCCTGCTCGCCGCCCCGCTCCTCCGGCGTTGCCAGTCTTCAACATGACACTGAAAGTGTCAGCCTGACTTTATGGGGGAAAATCCAGAAGGAAAGTGCCGAGACCGGCCCTAGGGCAGAGGCAAAGCTGGGGGCGAGTCCACATTTCCCAGCCCTGGGCCATTACCGCGGACTGAGCCGCAGCCAGTTACCCTGGGGACAAGAGCATCGCCCAGCACCTTCCAGTCACACGTCTGGGGGGTAAATGCTGATTCTCCCAGCTCTGGAAAGAAGCACTTCAGGCCGCCTAACGTTCCTTTCCACTTGCTGTGCCTTGCAGAGGGACTAGACAAGCCGCGGGGCTGCGGAGCACCGGCGCCCGTGCGCGGAGCCTCCTCCAGCCCTGGGGCTCGTGTTCCCGGCCGCCGCGGCCGCTCTGGCTCAGGCCCCTTCGCTGCTTTTCAAGCTCACAGCAGGACTCGCGTGGCTCTCTGTCCCTCTCTAGCGGCTGTTGCACAGCCGTGTCACAGGAGCCGCCAGGAACGTTTGAACAGGATGGTTTTAGATGCAGAAATGCCAATAAAGTGACATCAACAAATTCCAGGAGAACTGATTTTATCAAGCAGTTGTGGAAAATCACTTCAACACGACTTTCCATCCTGATAAAAACAGATCAGTTCATCTTCACCGACGTGACTCTCGGGTTATTTTATGTGTGAACTCACTCACAAGACAGCACACCAGTTCAGGACAAATCTGATCAGCTTTATCCCAGTGGAAGGTTTTGATCTCTCTGGAATTATTTAGTTTGGAGTTTCCATTTCTGAGTGATTTCTGAAACATCAGTGTAGCTCACTGGTGCTGAGATGAAAGGGCATTTCAGACCGTCGGAAAGGAAACACCATTTTTTAGTGGTTGCTAAGGTGTCTGTTTTCAGGAGAACTTCTATCAGCAGGTTGTTTTTCTTGCTTTGGAGGGGGAAGGTTGGATCAGAGACTCCCGAGGTCCCTCACAGCCTGGGTTACTCTGATTCTATGACCTCTAGTTAGAGGACATGTCACTGTAAGACGAGGTGGTTGTATTTCCATCCTCACACCATGCACAGGGGCAGAGAATTACCATTTCACCTGCAGACCTGTGCTGTAAGGGCCCAGCAGCAGTCGGGAAAAGAAAACCCAACCCTGACAGTATGAAGTACAATCCCATCCCCACCTAAGGCAAAGAGGGTTTGCGTAGCAGACCGGAGCATTGTTAGTTCTGAGCGCTGACGTTGGTGCTGGTCACACAGAAGGGCTTGTCTCCATATTCCTGCAGGGAGGCGAGCTCTCCATCGTTCCCATACCTGCACTGTAGGCCAGGTCAGCGCATTTCCCCACATCAAGCGTGACCTCCCAGGGAGAGTCTGGAAAGAGGGTTTTCAGAGCTGGGAGACGGAGACATTCCTCGGGGCACATGCTGCAGTGACAGCTGTCAACCACCTCCACCTTCCGAATGCCTTCGAAGAGCAGGAGCCACTCCACGTGCACACGGGCGGGCTCACAGCAGGAACCTGCAGGGCAGGAACGTGGGGCTGGCGGCCGCAGCGGCGAGTCGGGGCGCCGGACCAGCAGCTGCACAGAACAGGGCAAGCGGCATATACACTGGTAAAAACAGGCCATGGAGAACAACTTCCAGCATCAGCTCCCGAATAAAAACCTCTTCTGACCTAGAACTGACTCAGCTTTTACTCCTTTCTCCCTGCATGGCAGCACTGTGTTGCTGTGGTGCTGCTCTTCCCAGTGACACACTGATATCAGAACTGTTCATTCCCCCAAACCATGCTACAATCAGCTGAACTGCATCGGCTAAAGCAGTCCTCATTTCACCCCAGGCTCCTGGTCTGGAGCGTCAGCGTGATGACAGCTCTGGGGAACGAACGTGGACCTGCCTGCCTGGAAGATGCTGCACCAGCAGTGCCACAGTGCAGAGCTCGTTTCCATTCCCTCTCCAGGGTTAGTTATCCTGGTGGAGATGGGACTTTAGGCAACGTCAGCTCTCCTGGGATAAGGAGAGCGTCGCAGCCTGTGCATAGCTGTGTCCCCAAATGCACAGGCTGCTTCTAGTCCTTCCTAGGAGTGACACATGGCATGTGATACGGGAATGACATAAGCACCTCAAAGGCCAGATATTCGTCATGAAATCATGGGTCCTGCCAGTTTTGCTCAACCAAGCAGAACAAGGCCTCCAAGCCCTCTACAGCCGCTCTCACGTGCAGCGGATGTGGCTGAGTAACAACTCAGACAACGGTCTCAGGGCTGGGCTGGGGGAGGACAGAAATACGCTCAGATCCTGCCCAGAGCAGCGGGGTAGGTGCTGTGACAGCCCTTCAGCTGAGCCCCTCCTCTGCCACGAGGTATCCAGCATTGCGGGAGAGTTCCCATTTGTCTAGCCTGCATATTCCACTGCTGGCCGGCTAAGGGAGGACAAGAGGCAATGCAGAAGCCAAGAACAGGTATTTTAAAACGTGTATAAAATCACAGCCCCAGGCACCAGTGTAAGACCTTCACCCAGACCCAACTGCTCCCGCCACGGGGACGACACAAAACCACTTTTCTCACCTTCTTGCTTCTAAGAAAATCAAGCATGGAGGAGTGTCTGGAGAGCCCCGGGAGGCCAGGGTGGGGGGAGCCGATCCGATGGGACAGGCAGCTGGACCAGCACTTTCCAACATCCACGCTGACAGGACTGCCAGAGACATCTGTGAAACACAAGATTGGCGAAAGGATTACTCCTCACTATTTGCGTGATGCTGGGGAGGCCCAAGCTCAAACCAGGGCCAAGTATAATACAAACACTGGACAAAAAGACATGGTCCACCCCTGGAAGTCTGCCTGGGAGAGAGAGAGTCCTTCAGCCTGAGCACCTGCAGAAATCCCAGAGAGAAAGCCCTTTTCTAGCGCTGCAGACGGATCTACTGTGTCTGCAGACCAGAAGTAAAACATTTTATAATAGACTGGTAAGTGCACTACAGAATAAAAAGAATGCAATTAAAAAATCACCGGGAAACAGTAGGTTTTACATGCTTTAGCGGGCTCATGAAGGATGGGGTGAGCATAGGTTAACACATTGATTAGCAAAGGGAAAATGAGAATGCTCATCTCTTGCTGAACTCCAGACCTTGAATGAACTGAGCAAGCCTGAACACCCAGTAGATTCAGGGCAGAAAGAGAAACTCAGCTCCCCTTGCCTGCAGCCCAATGAACCTGCTCATGGAGCTGCTTGAGCTGAAAATATATCTGACCCCTGCCTGCCAAATCCCAATTTCACAGCTGCCCAAATCTGTTGCATTGCCACATTAGCATTACAAGAGGACAGGAAGGTGGGAATGGGTGTGGGAATGGGTGAGACATAGGACCATGGCATCCAGGTTTAGATCAGTTTACTCTGCTGTATTTTGAGTTTGTAAAATATCAGGGGTTATTGGCTAATGGCTGTTCCTTCTGGAAATCCTTCTAAAATGAGTTATTTTTCCCCAATAGTGCGGTCCATACTCAAAGGGTTGGTTGATGTAAATACTCATTTCATCACAGAATAGGGAAGAAAACTGGCCTTAAAAGTGCCCACTGAGCAGTTCAACACCACTATAATTCGTTTGCTTTAACCTGCTGGAGTTGCAGACCTAGTGTGTGCTGCAAAAATTCTGCACTTGTTTTAAAACCGACCTTCAGCGTCAGTGCGAGAGACAGCCACCATCACCGTGCTGCACGACACCAGGAAATACGTAGGGACATTTTAAACTCACGTTTAGGTTATAGCTGTTACTAGCTGCCTTGGGATTTCTTTGCCCAGGGAAGCCAGCAAGCAGTAAGGCAGGTAGCCATTTGCAGTGTGTTAGCCATTCCCCGGTGGTGATCCCTGCGGATGCTCCTCACCCACAGCAAGGACACAGACAGCTGGTCGCTTTGCAAAGGACACTTCTTCAGCTGAAGACACTGTTAACCCCTGCTCTCCCATCCCCACAGCAATACAGGCCATGTTTATTATTTTTATCACTATCTATTACTATTTTCATCATTATTTACTCTTCTAAAGTTGTTTCCTCTGGAGATGACAAGCTGCTTGTGACAGTTTTTAATCTGGATATGGTCATTTATAACTCCTACTGTTCACATAAGAACCTGATATTTTGCGAACACTAAAGGCTGAATTTGTACAAGTGCTGCTCTCATGCACTGAAAAAACCCCTAAGAAACCTCAGACTTTTGGCCATACAGTTTAACGCCGTTTTCACATAGCTGTGCTGAAACCAGCTGAAGCTCATTTTACGTAGCCTTACAGCCGCTGCAAGGGGAACTGAGAATAAAGCTACTCCTGAAGGCCACAGACTTTTTTTCTGGTGAATAAATGGAGTTATTTCCTACTTCCTCTGCACAGTAAAGTCAGGACACCTTGCTGTCTTGCTGACAGCCCTTCCAGTGTTAATCCTGGGAACCAAAAGTCGGCAGTGGTCCTGAACTGACGCAGTACCAGAGGCAAACACAGAATTCAACCACATTGCAGTACACTGGCACAGAAAATGAAGCCTCTTTTATGCAGATGAACAGAGCTGGGGGCCAGGCTACTCATCAGTTCCTATTCTACAAAACGTGCTTTAAGCATCGGATTATCCGGGCAATGAGTCCCCAGCATATTTCTGTCCTTAATCCCCTGAAGGAAAAGTCACTAGGATAATTTTAACAAAAGGAAACCTCAGGGGGATGATGGGCAGGACATGAGTGGGGTTGCTTAAAGGATCTAGGTTTCTTGCGGGCGAAGGGGGAACTCACCATGCCCGATGTGGAGGAAATGGCTCTGCCTCCTGCAGCAGCCCCTCTCTGCAAAGAGCTTCCCTTGCTCGTCCTCTCTGCCGATGGCTCCGGCACCTGCAGGCACAAACCACCGAGCCCAGCATTACGCCGGTTATAATTCACCACCTTTCCTGCTTGAGCTGGCAGGAGGCCCTGAGCGCCGAGCACAAGTCTCCAGCCACCCGCCGTCCTGAGCCAAATGGCTTCAGCCTGAGGAAGAGATTTAGAGCGGTTATAGATGGTCGTGATCCATTTGACTTCTCAGACCTGTCCAGTTGGGCTAAACACCGTACCTGATTAATTACCCCAAGAAAAGGCTGTGTTTAGAGGTGTTTTATCTTAGGACATCAGTCCCCTGCTCTCTCTTACTTCCACGTTACTGCAATGCGAGCTTCCGTGAGAGGAGTCCTCAGCACAAAGCAGCTCACGGCACTAAGCTCCCCAGATTGCTGCACAGCAGCTTCCGCCGAGACAAACCCCAAATTATTTGCCGAGTGCTGACAATCCTCCAGGCTGCTCAGAGTGAAGCATCATAGAAAACATACATTCTGCCCATACAGAAGCATCAGGTATGAAGGAAGGCCACACACAGCCTCACACCACACACCCACACAAGCCCCTTTTCTCTCCTATGCAAGAGGCCAAAGCAACACCAAAGACAATGAGAAGGAAAAAGGAACTTACTGGCAAAGATGGAAGCATGCAGGAGCCCTGCAAAGAAGACTACAGCTAGTGGGTCCTGCATACTGCACCTTGGGAAACACAAAAAGGTCTCCGGTATCTCCGATACTTATACCAGGCCCTCCCTCAGCAGGCGAGAAGGTGAACAGCTCAGAGACAAATGGGTTTGCATATCGCCAGCAAATACCTCCAGACTGTGATCTGAGCAAACACCTAAGCAGGCTGGGCAGTGATGGCATCTCTCCCACAACATGTCTACAGGGATCAGGCTTGGAGCAAACTTCAAAGTGTTTCTTGAGAGCAACTGGTTTTGCTCCCAGTGTGGAAAAGCTCCCTTGGGGGTCTTTGTTCTTACCACCACTTTCAAACTAATTAAGTTTGTGGTGACTTGGAGTCAATTTCAAGTCCCCTCATTTGAAAGGAACGTGCATCCTTCATCCTCACTCATCCACATTCAATGGCTTTTTTATCTAGGGACAAGCCTCTTTTGTCCCTCCACAACACCAACACTGAGACAAAGCTGGCTCTTTGATAAAGATGGCAACACCCTAGGACTCGGCCACATCAGGAATGACAGACAGCATGTTCCCCACAACTACACCGAGAGGCCTACAGCTCTGGTTTTGCCTCTTTTCAGTGTGACTGAGCCCTGGAGCCACAAGGACGCATCTTTCTATTTTGTTAAATACATGCAGGAAAGTACTAGTCTCCCAAGTCCTGGAAACAGCAGAGGCACAGATGGTGCTTGTGTGCGGTAAGGGGCTCTCAGACACACCGGTCGAGGGCAGCAGTATGTCCTGAACGCTTGCTGCATGCGGCTCCTAACTGCAGAAGTCAGGATCTCTGCACCGGCTTGGCCAAGAGCACGTGGCAGGGAACAGATCCAGTTTCCAGGGAAATTTTTTTTTGCTGGATTCAGGAAAGAGAGCGCACAAGAGAACAGTGATGGCAGCGTAATGCATCTGACACTACGCTGGCATTCAAAATAGGGTTTTGGGGGGTGTTGGGTTTGCATGGTTTTTTTTGCTACAATTACTTACAGGTGCAGCAATCAGAAATTTATGGAAGCTGTATACCCCTAGGAACAAGCCAAGTCTCCCTGGAGCTCATACATAGCTCCTAGAGGACAGCTGGGCTTCACTGGGATAGAAGCCTTGAGGAAACAATAGCAAAACCAAAATGCTATTAGAAGGCATCCTTTCCACACTATGCCATTTACCACCGTGCTAAAGGAACACTATCCCCTTCATCCCAGCAGCACAGGGAAGAAATCAGGACAGCTGTTCAACAACAAAAAAATTTAATTGTGTTTGGCCAAGAAACAAACATATACAAAGAAAAATACATTTCCATGTAAAAAATTTCACCATGCCTGGGCATCTGAGCCGAGCCACTCTCCATTCACATCTTTGTGCTGCTGCAGAGTACCTGGAGAGGCAGGGACCGCTACTCCGAGCAACTGCCGTGCAACCTGGCCAAAGCCAGAGAGCAGTCTGCACTGTGGCGGCAGGGCACAGTTAAGTGACATACGAAGTATTTATGAAAAAATATGCATTTTAAATAAAGAACTTAAAACAACTTAAACTTTATACAAAAAATTATGGTTGCCACTTCAGTGTCTTGATTCTAGGAACTATTTTTGAACTCTCAACATCGTTTTTTCCGCCATTTGTCCATCTCTGTGCTCTGTTTCTCCAGAGAGCTCCGTCTCTGGCCGGCTCAGTCCAAAGTACCTAAAAATAAAAAAAAAATTATACTATCAGAAATCAGAAATGCAGTTATGTGAACAAATGTAACTTGTTTACAAACTGCCAAAGGAACATGCAGTAACTTTTTAAAGTTGAAGCAAATCACACACAAAACCAAATCTAGCTAAAAAGTATTGTACATGTCTCAGGGTCTGCTTGATTTGTGTTTCACCTCTCAGAGAGGGGCATAACAAGTTACACTATTAATTATTAAAGATGTGGAAACAGAGGGATCTGCAAATGATTAAGTTCTTTCTTTCCCAAGAAGGAGACTACACAAAATATTGAAACCAACTGAAACCAAGTAGAAACTCACCTTCCAAAAAAGCAAATTCATCAATAGCTTCAATGGCATTATCTGCAAAGCAAATTTAAAACAATTAATATAGATAAACCGACTCCATATTTGCATCTGCTTCAAATAGCAGTATTTGAATTTACATCACAGTACAGCAACCAATTTCAAAGAGGTTTACTTGTTTTGGAGCTGGTGTGTGAAATTATTAGCGTAATATTTGGTAGAAGAGAAGTTTTTCTCTCCCATCTTCAGAGCAAGAAAGAGAGGCACCTATGACTGCTTCATCACACCAAGACAGGTGGAAAAATCCTCAATCCTAGCAACCCTTTGTTAAGGATAGCACAGAATATGCTCTCGTACCCAGGTCTTTTCTCTGCAGAGTTTTCCTTTTTCCTTGCTGAGCATACACGTAAGCATCTTTGGCTATGGTTTCAACAAACAACTCCTGCAAAGGAAAAACAAGACAGTTGCACACAGGGGATGAGAGAGGGAAGAGAATATCCTGAGGAAAGGTCCTACAAGACTTCAGGAAGAAACCATAATCTCCATCTTAAAATTTCCCCTTTCCAATAAATAGCTCTGCAAATAACAAATGAAACTGTTGGACAGTGATGCACATGAGAAGTAACAAAGAAGCAGAGAGTGTATTGGATAGAGATGGTTCCTCTGAACGCATCTGGGAGACCAGCTGCACACCATCTGCTCCCAGGGCACCTTCTGAAGGAGAAAAGGTGTCCTGCGCTCAGAGGATGAAGTGGGTTGAGCACAATGGTCCTCGCGTGCCACCCAGCAGATACCTCAGTTGCGGGAAGGTGGTGCCCAGCGGCAGGCCTAGGAGTTACTGCAGGGAGACACCGAAAGGGAGAGACCGGAGCCTACACACGATGGTCTCACACGATGCCAAAGCCATCCCACCAAACACACCTCGCCCATGCAAAGGGACAATTTCCAAAGGAGGAAAACCCCTCTGTGTTACACATTGCTCTGATCTGCACATCGCAAAGCCTCAACGTGCAATCGGGGGGAGCTGGAAACCCACCCAAGCGGGCACACAGCTGCCTGGCGGATGCAAAGCCCCGGCGCTTCCCTGCTGCAGGCTGGCGCAGAGCACCCGCGGAAGGGGCCCTGCCGAGAGCAGGCTTCCACAGGCACGTTCGCATCGTGGAGACAGTGGCAACATCAGGGTGTTTCTTCCCGCTGCCAGGCAGGCTTCGGCAGGATCCCTGACGAAGGGAGACGCGTTGCCGCTGCGGGCACCACAGACGGCTTTCCCCACGCTTCCCCAGCTTTCTGCCGGCAATACCACTCAATGCAGGGCCGAGCGGTAGCAAACCCGGCACCTGCCCCACCGCCGAGATGCTTCCAGGTGGATCGGCGGGCGGCAGGGCAAGGGCAGGGGCTACCGTCCCGCTTCCCACCGGGAGAGCTGGGGACGGATGCCCAGATACCCTCACTGCCTGCGGCGGCTCAGCCTGCTGACCGGACAAGGCACCGGTTGGGAGAGCTGCGAGAAGAAACCCCCAAGCCCTGCAGAAAAAGACTTAGAAAAAGCCAAGGCAGCGGCTCCTCGCCCCACAGATGCCGAGCGCAGCGCCAGGGGCTGCGGCTCCCACGGCCTGGCGCGGCCCAGCCGGCTCCCTCAGCCCGGCCCCGGCCCAGCAGCGCGGGGTGGGCGGCCTCCCAGCCACGGCAGCCGCCTCAGGGCCGCTTCGCAGGCCGCCGGACCTCCCGCGCCAACCGGGTGCCGTCGCCGCCCCTCACCGTGGCCCGCGCCAGGACGAAGACGGCCTCCTGGCTGGCCAGGCTGACGTCCGGGTCCGCCTTCACCAGCGCCTTCACCCGCGCCAGCGGCAGCCGGGCCAGGCGGGCCGGGCACGGCGGTCCCGCGCCCGCCACCTCCTCCCCGGGCCCCGCTGCCTCCGCGCCCGCCACCGGCACCGCCACCGGCACGGGCACAGGCACGGCCCCCGCCGCCGCCGCCATCCCGCGCCCAGGGCCGCGCCTGCGCGGGGCCGCCCGGCGGAGCGGGGCCGCCACGGGGGGCCGGGCGGAGGCGGGCGCGGCCCTGCGGAGCCGCCGTGCCGGGAGCGGGGCGCAGCTGCCTGTGCCTGCCCAGCGCGGGCCTTGAGCTCTTCGCCACCCCCGCCACCCCCAAACCTGGCCCTTGAGCTTCCCGTCACCCTCACCCCCCCCAAACACTGCCCTTCCGCCCCCCCAGCACGCGCCCTGAGCTCCCCATCATCCCTGCCTCCTCAAGGGTGGCCTTTGGGGCTGCCCCGTCACCCTTTGTCCCCCAAAGATGGCTTTTTGGCCTCCCTCTGCTCCCAAACAGGGCTCTGTCCTCCCCACGGCAGTGGCACTGGAGCAGTGGGGCAGTAATGGGGACACTCTCTCTGAGGAGGTGGCTGTCACTGCCAGCCACCTGCCCTGTGCACCCGTGTTGGCTCTACGTTGGTCCCGTGTGGGATCTCCCAACACCCCCC
The DNA here is from genome assembly GCF_964289735.1 of Phaethon aethereus. Classification (NCBI taxonomy): domain Eukaryota; kingdom Metazoa; phylum Chordata; class Aves; order Phaethontiformes; family Phaethontidae; genus Phaethon; species Phaethon aethereus. The sequence goes on from NC_138602.1 coordinate 626,027, forward strand.
TCTCTGTCCCACCTCCAGCTGGTAGGACCAAACCCTCTGGTGCCCCCCTTGGGCAACCCCCCCCCCCCCGACTTGGGACCCCTTGGCATTGCCACCCTCGGCCAGGAGGTGCCCGTCCCAGCCTTCCCCACATCCTCGATGCACTGTCTTATCCTCAACTCCGTCTACAGGCAGGAGCCACTGCCGGCACTGCTGGTGGGACACCTTCCCAAAGGCTGGAGGGACGTGCCACCCCGGGGCAGTGGCCCGGTGGCTCGCCAGAGCCTCCCTGCCACGGGGCTTGACTCAACCTCGCAGACCTTTCCTGCCTCTGAGGCAAAAAACGGTGAAACCAGGACATTTTAACACAGACATGGCCCAACTCAGCGCCACGCCGTGCAGAGCGCTTCGCCTGCTCCCCGGCGGAGCTCAGCTCTTCAATAGAGCAAACATCCCCCGATTTTGGATACGCTGGAAAGCCATAGCCCTTGCCCCAACCCTCCTTCGCTCCTGCAGAGCTTGGCTGTGCAGGGCCGTGCTGGTTTTGCCGTGTGACCCCCGCGAATCGCCTCCACCCTCCGCAGGACCTGACCTGCAGTGGGTTCACATCAGCCACCGTCAGACGAAAATGTAAGTCCTTGTGGCGGCCTGTCCCTCACATCCTGGAGTCACTCTCTGAACCCCAGGCTCTTTTCTGGATGAGACTGTCTTACGGGCAGCACGGCTTGTGGGCTCCAAGCTTCCCAACAGCAGCGGAGTCCAAGCTAGTGGTGCAAGAGCTCCTCCTCCTCCTCCTGGTGCTGTTTCATAGTCAGGCTACAGCGACTTCCTGGCGTTGCACACAGCTTCTCACTAACCATTCGGAAAGAGCTTCTGGTTTCAGAGGAGGGAGACTTCGGAGGGTCTTGCCTTGCACAAATCCTTCTGCTTCGATGTGGCCTTTAGAAAGGAGGTGAGCATGCAGGAAAGCATCTGCTGATAGAAAATGGTGAGTAAGAACCGGACCTGGGCTGTGCTGGACCTTGGGATGGGGTGTTGGGAGCGGAGCCGTGTTTCCTGCTTGGAAAGGCTTTGACAGTGTCCTTGTGATGGGCTGGATCCTGCTGAGACCCTCGCTCCTCCTGGAAGACAAAGTCCTCTGGTTGAAGCTGAGCTGGTCAGAGCTTCAAAGGTCTCTGACCAGTTCCTGGGCTGAGTGTGAGATTTGCTGGGTGACGTTGGGCTGGGTATAAAATCTGTGGAAGAGGAGGAGGCCACACTCTACTGCTGAGTCCAGGAGAGCACCCACCAATGCAATATGTATTGAAAAAGCTAGAATTGATCACCGTGACAGCAGTGCTGTATCCCACAGGTACACCTGGGAGCTCTGTGCAAGTCTCAGCTCATGGAATGGCTCCAAAACTGATGGTTACAAACCTCAAATCATTCAGGTGCCAAACATCCCAGTGATGTGTTTGGGAATCTGGAAAAAGTTGCTTTTTTTCATTAGTTTGTGTGAAAACCGCACTGCCTCATGTGCAAGAAACAGCAAATTTGCACCGCTGTACCATAGGCTCCGCTCAAGAGTGCTGTATTCGCAGCATTTACCAGGGATATTGGGGTGACTGCCTGGGGATGTGACAGGAACTTGCACTTAGTTAGGTATATATACATTTGAGCACTTATATCTAAAAATATTGCACTAGCTTCTTTGCATACTAGCCCTGCTGTTGTGAAAGAAAAAAATTATGCAAGCACAAACCCAAACTGAAATCCCAGAAGGAGGAGAACTTCAAAATCGAAGACTATGGCTTGCTGAGGGCAAGCGGAGCAGCCAGCTCGGGTGCAGAGGGACACTGTGGTCCAGGAACAAGGCGGTGGGATAAAGATGGAGTAGGGCAAGCTGATCGCTTCCCTCCCATAAGGTCCATCTGAGAAGCTTAGAAAAGATGTAACCCCATCCCACCTGACCTCTGTGCCATAGCTCAAACCTGGCACTCTTCTTCCGAAAGTCATCCAGACTCCTTCTGGCAGCCTTTCTCTGGAGGCTTCAGAAAAAGGTGCTTTTTGGTTGTTCAGGAAGCTGAGGGCAGCTCTGTGTGGCGGCTGGAGAGTCCCACTTCATGTGTGCACGGTGCGAGCAGCACAGGAAACGCACTGGTCAGAAAAGTAGGGCAGATCTGCCTCTTGGCCTCTTTTTTTGCACACAAGCTTTGGCAGGAAGAGTTTCAGCAGCACTGTCCCAGGTTTTCCTCTGGGGCAGGGATGCTGACAGCTCTTTGTGGTCTCTCGCACCAACTCCTGCCTGACTGGATGATCTTAAAGGTCTTTTCCAACCTCAATGATTCTATGATTCTATGACTGCCTCAGGTTCACCATGGACTTCACAGGAGCCAGGACCAGGGCAAGACAGGTTGCTCCTATCTATCTGAGCCCTGGGCAATCTCTAGATTCAAATTCTGCCCTCAGGAGCTTTGCTACTAGTAGGGTATAAGCCTCAACCGCATCCCTCTGTTTTGATGGTCCCTGGTAGTGGACGAAGGGTGGACCAGACCAAAAGACTCCATGAAAGGCCTCCTGGATGCCCTTAAGGTGGTGGGACCTGTACCCGTTCTGATGCAGTCTAGTGTTGTTTTCTCAGACACATTCCAGGACTGCTCTGAGCAAAGACCACATTTTATGGAGGAGGCTTAGTATCAGGCCATGTTGAAGAAATACTGCATTCCCCAGGAGGCCTTTTGACTTGTTTTAACTGGAGCTTTTCTTAATGGTTGCAGACACATCTGGAGGGGAAAGAGGCTGTGGTGAGGCACCTACGGGCAAAGCTCCAAGGGAACAGGAAAGACCCTCCTGAAGCAGGCGGCTGGCCAGAGAGTCGCTCTGCAGCATCCCCTGTACCAGAGCCGGGACAGACCCCTGCGCCGGGCTCCAAGGGCGAGCCACCTCCTGAGCCCCCCCGGACCAGGAGGGTGGACTTCAGCAGGGCTTCTCCATCTCACAGTAAAGGTCAGAGTGTGAGACAGCATTCACCTCCTCATCCCATCTCTGAGACCCCGGGATGGATGGTGCAACTGAAGAAGGGGTTTCCTCAAGATACCAGCTTCCACCCAGCCCCTGCAAAGCCAGGAGGAGGAGATGCATTGAACAAGGAGGTGGGAGCCACCTCCAATCCCCGCCAGAGAAACCCAGCCCAGCAGACATGGCCACTTGCCAAAAACAGGGGTGCTCCAGTGGTTCCTGACAAATGTGCAGCTGTTGCAGCCTCTCTGGATGCTGCGGAAAGCCCCCACGGGACAGGGCACCCAGCTCTGCCTCGGAGGAAGCCTTTGCCACACGTCAAAGCACTGGGAGTGAGGCCAGCCAAGCCCAGGCGCCCTCCGGTCGTGGATCTGGAGAAGTTCAGTGTGGCTGCACGTCCTGGGATGCCTGTCTGTCCTGCCCTGAAGCCACCAAGGAGCGCTCAGCCAGGTATGGCCAGGCACTTGCAAGTCCCCCAGCGAAGGCAGCCGCTTGTTCAGGAAGGAAAATCTCCCCAGTCAGAGTCTGGAGCTCCTGCAAGATGGAAATACTGGGGGGGGCTGATGGAGAGGTGGGGGCTGATAATACTAAAGGGGCTTTTATAGGCATAGCGTACAGAAAGGAATGAGAGAGAAGGACAGTGGGTGAAGAAACGAAGGGGACTACGTGCCCTGTCCCTGGCTGGGGAGAGTTATCGGGCTCTGGGGTGCTTACAGGGGAGTAGGGTTGGAGTGAGTAACGTGAGGGATGCTGTCAAACTGGAGTGAGCCCAGTGCAGGGCACTAAGGTGGTTGGGGGCTGGAGCACATGGGGAAAGAGAGGCTGAGACCCAGGTTTGTGTGGCTGGGAGGAGAGAGAGCGAAGGGGAGATCCTCTCATTGCCCACAGCTACCTAACAGGAGGAGAAGATGGAGCTAGAATCTTCCCAAAGGTGCTCGGGACCAGAAGCGACAGTCATGAGCTGCAGTAGGGAAAATTCCAGTTAGATAGTAGGAGAAGTTTCTTTCCAGCAAGAGCAGTGCAGCCCTGTGGCAGGCACCAGGGAGATGGGTATCTCCATTCTTGGAGATACCTGTTGTTACCGTGATGAGGCCGTGAACAATCTGCTCTAGTTCTGAGGCCAGCCCTGCTCTGAGCAGGAGGTTGGATGACACTCCAGAGGTCCTTTCCAACCAGTCCACCCTTGTGTAGCTGTACGAGGAGACAAGCCTGACTGGTGGGAAGCAGAGCTGATCTCCATTCCATGGGTGAGAAACGCTTAACACACCCTTTGGCCAAGGGGCAGAGGCTCTCTGAAGCTGGCAGCACATTGCCTGCAACACCATCTGCCTCCAAGCCTGAGGGAGCCGCCGAGACTACCCAGGCACAGCCAGAGCTATGGCCACAGGGGCCATGGTGCTGGCTGGGCGTGCCCTCCTTACCGGCTGTCTATGGGACGCAGGGCTTTGTGCCTCTTGGATGCAGTGGTTCCTCGTTCAGCATGAGCCCTGCCATGCTCCACAGTGGCCTTCCAGATCTAGGCAGATTTGTTGATTTCTAACAGCTGCCACTCTGCTAATACACACTCTGGGTGATGAAATTCTTTTCACATCCTGTTTCTTCCTCAAGTCCTCTAAGTTCTTGTTCCCCACCCCATTTAAAGGATGGTTGCTTATTAACCAGGTCATGCCATAGCCGTGCGGTAGAGGCAACCGTGAGAGCAGAGCCTCTGTTCCTTTCCTTATGAGAACTGCAAAACCTAGCTGGTTTATGTTATTATTACAAGATGTTATTATTGTATTAGCACTCAGAGGCCTTTCTCAGTTCTGGCCATGCCGCTGTGCTGGGAGATCCTCACCCACTGAGACTGTCCCTGGCCCTGGGCTGAGTGGCCCTGGCAGAGGAGTGAGTGATCTGCTCTCCACAAGTCCTACAAACCAGCAGTTTTCAAGTATTTGTTTGTCTCATAGGTACTGAGGCAAGTTTGAATTACACCCCCACCCTGATTTGGTTATTTTTGTTAATTTTTAGGGCAATCTTACAATTTTTAGGGCCTGGTATATGATTGTGCATTCCTGGGTACAATAACCCAAGCAGAGCTGCGACGTTGTACTGCGGATCTTCGTGATGCTTGTCGGCTGGTCTGGGTGACGAGGCTGGTGATAGCTATGGGGCTGGTGATAAGAACAATGGGATCTTAGCAGGGATGTAGGAATGCTGGCAATCGTGCAGGGTGCAGCAGCACGTTCTCATTGATGGTGCTCCTGAGCACATGGAGATATCCAGGACTTGCCCTGACTCTGGTAAAGATCTGGAGCTTAGGCTTTTCACCACATTCAAAATACCCATTTTGGCCTCTTCCCCTCCCCTTTCATCACTGGTCCAGGGAGAAAGTAACATTAGGGACGTAAGAAGGGGAAAATATATATTAAAGCTCCCCAGTGAGCTCCCTGATGAGCTGTGCCCCGGCATGCCGGGAATGAAAGAAAATCCCCAGATGGGCTGTAGAGTAAAAACTCCTTGCTGGATCCAAATGTGCCAGTCAGTTTTATCTCCCTGCACCCCTCTGCACTAAACCTAGCCCACGGTGGCTCTCACCCTCTGAGGGGCGATGGAGTCAAGGAAAAAATGTGAAATAATCCCTTGCTGCTCCTTCCTGTTCCTCTTTTTACCATAGGTTACCTGAAACCAGGATACGTTGTGTCAGCCCCAGCACAATTCCCACCTCGGGATGCTCCGAGTGTAACAGGGTAAGGCCCGAGGCAGCGCTTTTATTCTGGGTGGTTTCCAGGCTGTCCTGGCCCAGTGGGAAGGGCACGAGAGGGAGCAACAAGGGAGTCCTTGCATTTTCCTGCCTGCTCCTGGAGCCCGGCCTGGGATGGCACCTTGTGCAGGCAGTTCCACAGCGCATAGTGCTCTCCTTCACGGGCTGCATTACCGCACACTCCGGCTGCTGCCATCGCACGCCGCTGCACGTCTCAGGCTGCTGCGCTGTGTCGCCAAGCCTTGCGAGGAGCTGCCAGCACGTGGCACAGAGCTGCTGTCCCGCTCTGCTCCCCAGCCGGGGCCAACCCACCGGCAGCCCAACCGCCTGTTGTCCTCCCTCCTCCTGGCAGCCTTGGTCCTGCCCTTGGCCCCCAGTGCCGTCACTGCAACAGGGCTTCCTAATCGCTGTCTGCCTCGTCACAGGGATGAAGATGAAATATATGATGACGTAGAGCCTGTTGGGCTGCTCAGGAGAGGCCAAGGCTTTCTGCTGCCCCCCATGTCCCGGCAGCCAGCGTATCCCAGCCCTAGAGGAGGTGGGTACAGGAGGGGCTGGGGCACTGGTTGGTGTCAGTGCTGCAGCTCAGAGACCCTCTAGGCCTCTTGGGCAGCAGCAGAGCCCGCCCTGAGCCCACTGCTCCCGTGCACAGGAGGGCAATGGGTTTTTCTGCTTCCTTGTAAATGAGCATGGGAAACCCTGAACCCCCCTGCCCCATACTCAGGGAGCAAACTCAGGGTTTGGTCCCAGGAGGATAAAGCTCTTGCTGCTGTTTCAGACTCGTGTCCTGTCTCAGTGGGTGTCTACACCTTATAGCAGCCTCACGGCAGCACCTCTCCTGGGGTTTGGTTTTACAGGTGGAGATGCTGGTCAAGCCTCTAACAGGGTTGCCGTGCTGGCAGGTGCACAGAGGTAAACAGGGGTTTTTACTCTTTCTAAGGGTCCCAGAATGGCCAAGGCTCCTTGCTGCTTTGACAAAACAGGTGGTTTAAAGGTCTTTGCTGGGCTTGTGATAGAAATGTCCATGGTGAAGAGCACAAGCAGCAGGTTGGAACCTGACCTGAGAGCCCCAGCAGCCCTGGAGGGAGGCACCTTTGGGCGCTGGGGAAGAGCTGGTGCAGGGAAATGCGATGGGGCAGCAGCCAGGGAGGGCAAAGGGGAAGGGAGACAGCAGAGTGTGGGGTCACTTGAGCTTTCCCATGACTCACAACAACTCTGCAGAGAAGCCCAGGTCTCCCGGAAGATGAAGCCAATGACGCTGAAAGAATGCAAGAAGGAAGAGAAGGCAGACAGGGAGTTTCAGAAGAAATTCAAGGTGAGCAGCAACGAGCGATTGCTTATCCCTCTAGGCTCCCTCTCACCTCCTGGGAAGGGTGCAACACAATGGCAGAGAGGAGCTGCACTCTGCAGAGACCAGCCGATACTCAGGTCACACCTGCCTTGTTCCCCACTGAAACATCCCCAGATCAGACCAAGTCCCACAGACCATTTGGCTAAAGAGGGATCTGGTTTTTCTAAGGGAGAGTGGTTGGAGCTGCCCGGCTCACGGTCCCCTGGGGTGGCTGCTGAGCTGCAGCACTGCTGTTTGTGTTTCAGTTTGAAGGAAGCATCAACGTCCTGACTCAGATGATGGTTGACCCTGCAGCAACGGAGAAAAGGGGTGGAGGGAAGAACCTGCCGCTGAGACGAGGAGAAATTCTTGATGTCATTCAGTTTACAAATCAGGAGCAAATCCTCTGCCGAAACAGCCAGAGGAGGTGTAAGTCTGTGGGGGCTGAGGCTTTGCCCTCAGCAGGGGTCACAGCACACAAAGTTTTGTGAACAAGTTTCTTTGTGCACACACACCCCAGTAGACAGCAGGAGACGTCCCCTTGCTGTTAGGCAGACCTGACATGTACCCTGGGTCTCAAACGTTCCCATTTCTCTTTGCACAAAAGTCCTGCTCTTCCTCCCACTCAGCACCAGCATTTCTGCTGTTAGCTGGGCTTGTCATCTCCCTCTGTTAAAAACCTTTGCAGTTCCCGGAGCCTCTCGGCCACCAGCCTGGCTCGTCAGGCTTTGCGGTAGGCATGGACTCCACAAGCCATGTTTGCACCAAAGGATGCTCAGGTGAAGGGGGCTGCAGATCCCTCAGGCAGAGAGATGGGGATCAAGCTCTTCCCAGCCAGCTGCCACCCAGCCTGGCAGGCTCATTCCCCGACATTGCCCAGGGCAGATTCTCCCAAGGGTCCAGCTTGGCTTCCCAGAGCCAGGCTCCTCCTTGCCCCCAGCTCTCCCTGGGGATGCGAGCTGTTGCTAAACCCTGCCTGTCCTGCGGGGCAGGTGCTGGGGCGAGACCTCATTCGTGCCCTGGCTCCCGGCACAACCTGACATGCTTTTCCTTGCTCTGTTGCAGATGGCTACGTGCCCCGGGCCGTGATGCTACACCTGTGAGTACCTCTTCCCCAGCCCCTTCCTCCCCACTCCACAAGCTGTAGCAATTGCCCAGTGAGTGCCCAGCACTGAACCAGCCCTGGCCATTGAGTGCCGGGGTCTCATCTCTGCACGGAGAGCACAAGGCTATGAGGAGGCGAATGGGGCTGCGTGGTGGACACCAGAGCCCGTAGACATGTTAGGAGAGATGGGACAGACGTGGCAGCAGGAGCTGTCCCTTGCCTCAGCATCGGGAGGCGGCGGGGACATGGGAGACCAGACTGCTCACAGCACTGCCTCTGTTTCCTTGCAGGGACACTGACATCTATGATGACGTTGAGATTTATGGTAGGTGCAGAGGGAACCGCTGCCGTAGCCCCTTCGCCAAGCACTCGGGTGCTGCTCCCTGGCATGGGCAGGCCGCAGTGATCCCCACACCAGCACCGGCACCTCCCCCTTGCCCCCTTGCTGTTTCTCCACCTTCCCTCTCTCCCCTCCCTCTCTGTGATTCCTCTCCCTCCCTCTGGGACATCTCTTCCTTTCTCTCAGTTCCCCACAGGTCCTCGTGTTCCTCTGTTCCCAATTATTTGGACTTCCCCACACCCTTTCCCTTCTCAGCTTGCTCCCTCCCCTTGCTGCCAGCCCCAGGGACCCCTTCATGTCCTTTGAAATGTTCCTGATGCCCCAGACAACTCAGGATGCCCTTTCCCAAGCAGTTGCTCACTCCCGGCATGCAAACTCCATCCCCTGGCTCGCAGACGGCTCAGAAGGTGGAGGTAAATAGGGACAACTGTATTTTAGCTGTGTGCCGATGAGCAAACCTTTTATCTAATTCTGCCTGGCAGGTTGAGTGATCCATGCTAAAGCCAAAGGCACAGGACAGCACCAACGGAGACCTCCCCAAGGGCCAAAACATGAAAAGCACTATAATGCCATGCTCCTGCTTTGGAAGGAGCTCTGCTTCCTCTGAGACAGCCTGCAAAAGCCACCGTGCCCCTGCTGAAACAGGGGCGAGGCTGTCGAGCACACTGCGGGGCTGCAAGAATCCTGTCCCACAGGGGCAGAGGGTGCAAAGAGATCCTCAGGTCAAGCCTTCTCTGTGACTTCGTTTTGTCTGTGTAAAATATGGCAATAGTTTGAGAGGGTTTCATGGTATTATTTGTGGGTGAGGGGTTTAAAATCTGGACAAGAGAGGTTTTAATTCAGAGACGTTTTAATATTGCCCCATTCCCAGAGCATCCTCAGCCTGGAAAGAGCGCCGTATCCCTAAACCCACCCACCCCGTCCTTCAGCTGCCGTCTGCATCACTCTCTGCCCCAGTGAGACTCCTGGCCTGAGCCAGAATCAAACGACATAGAAATACTGTAAAATATTGTGGGCAGCAATGATTATTGACCAGGCACCCCAGCAGCATCCCGTGTCCTTGGGGCAGCTTCCCTGTAGAGCTGGCAGGGGGGTGGATCTGTTGGGGCAGATATTCCTGTGGGTACATTCAGCGTCGTCCGTCGGTGCCTTGGGCTGACGGTCTGTGCAGATCGCCACGGGAGATTCTTCGATTAACTGGGAAACAGCCTTCCTTTGCAAGCTTGGCCCTCAGGAAGCCCAGGTAGGAAGGGGGTGTGCTCACAGCCAGAGGGAGCACAAATCCTGTGGCAGCCTCCGGTGGCTGGACCCAGCTCCTTTTGGATCAGGAACTGTGATGGGAAGGCAGTTCCGGGGCTGAATCCCTGCTCTCAGCCAGCAGCACTTGGCCCTGATCCCGGCGGGCGGCAGCACGGCAGGATGCCAAGCCCAGATTAGCCAGTTGAAGACGTCACTTTCCATTACAGGAAAGGCTCCCAAGTAGCCCTGAAGCTTTTGGTCCCAGGGATTAGCCACCGGCGTGCTCGGCTCCCAGCAAAGGGCAGGGGTCCATCGGCGCAGCGGTGCCCGGGGCGATGAGCGGGGCCGGGAGCTGCTCCGAGGGGCATCGTCTGGGTGGCTGAGGATGACCATGTGGGAGCGGGTCAGAAGAGCTTTGCTGAACTCGCTGTCCACAATCTTCCTGCACATCTGGAAGTGGGTACGGGCTTTCTGGCATAAAAATGGCCTCTTGACCCTGTCGATGCTGTCGGTTGCTACCGGCTGCCTCCTGGGGTTCCTGCTGCGGGCACTGGAGCTGACAGAGCTGGTAAGCCTGGCCGGGCTGGAGTCGGGAGCAAGGGGGACGAAGTGGGGCAGCTGGGGAAACCAGCCCTGGTGCTGGCAAGACATCACCATCAAGGGCCCCCAGACAGGCACAGCCCCAAAAGTAAAGCCCAAGAAAACCACCTCTCAGGGCAGGTTTCTCCATATGGCTTTTTCTTTTTTTTTTCTTTTTTTTTTTTTACCGAAAAGCTGCCAAAAAATGCCAAAGCTGCAGGAAAAATCCTGTCTCCGTCCACTGGGAGTGAGGGGCTCAAGGACGGACTCCATGGGGCTGCAGAAGCCTCCAGGTGGGATGGGGATGGGAAAGGTGGGGAATGGATGCTCGGCTGCTAGATGCTCAGTAACAGAGTCCCCACAATGCAAACAGCAGCACTGGGGTCCGAGCAATGAGCTCCTTCTGCTACTCTCCCCAGCTGCGCAGATGCTCAACCAAAGCACGTTTCCACTCTCTGGAGAAGGCCCAGCAAATCAATACGGGGCTGGTGGAGAGCCTGGGGGGCTTTCAGGGGTCACCTTCCTCTGAGGACCCTGGGAGGCAAATGCATTGGAGAAAATGCACCGAAAAGGCGTGTTCGCTCAGTGCTTTCTAGGATCGTTGCGCTGTTAAATGTCACCACACTAAAACCCCTGTGTCTTTAACGACATCAGGCATCCTGGTGTGGCTCAGCCCTGATCTTCGTCCGGGCTGGCTGCGCCCGGGAGGGGGGATGCTGCTTCGGGGAGAGCTCGGCTGGTGCACATCCCCGTGTCACCCGCAAGGATTTAGCAAAGTCTTGTCACTTCAATTACGCCCTTCAGCATCACCACCTGCAGCAGGGATGATCTCGTTACTTAATTGAAGCTGGGTGTAATCTCCCTGCACCCCAGTGCACGTGCCCACGAGAGCCCAGCAGCCTCCCACACCAGGCTTGAGGCCAGCAGAGCCTGGGGGCTCCTGCCCCTCATCCTGCCATGCACCGAGTTCGTCCATCCTCTGCTCCAGTCTCATCCTGCCCTGTTGCCACAGCCCTGCACATGGTCCCCTGCAGCCAGTTCTCCCTTTTAATGACTTTCCATGCTGCAGATGAGGGGCTGGAGAAGCAGCCAGTCCCCACCTTTCTCCCTGTGACGGGAAAAGTGTCACGAAGCTGAGAAACCCACTGACAAAAGAGATGCTGTTCAAATCTGCTGTTTGCACCCAGTGGGACCCACTGCAGCTCCACTCTACATGGGCTCCATGGGAAACCAGCCAAGTTGAGGCCACACGGGTGGGTTAGTGCACGGACAGCCGTGTGGAGCACTTATTTTAATAGTTTGCCTTGGCATCCCATAAAGCCTGGTGGTGTTGGTTACTTTGGAGTAACCAAAAGTACTTGCTTGGCTTGGGGCCATCTCAGATCTGTCCCTGACGCCTCTACAGTGGCACGGTGAAAGACTGGGGGGCAGGGAGGGAGGGAGGGAAGGTGGATTGATGAAGTGAGGGATGCATGGACGGATGGAGGCATGGAAGGAACTCAGCAGCCAGAAGGATGGTAGATGGAGAGGTGGATGGAGGTGGTGGGTCGATGGAGGGATGGATGGTGGATGGAGGGATGCTGACCAGGTGGCTATTGGTCTCACAGACCCCTCGCTCTTCCGTTGGTCATGGCTGTGGTATCCACGCTTTGGGGGTCTCTCTCCAGGCCACCCTTCCCCATGCCCATGTGAGGAGTGTAGGGGTGGACGGACGCCATGGGGCGGAAGCCTCCCTGGTGACCATAAGGCTGCACCACAGACGGGCTGGATACCCCGGCTCTCCCTCAGCTCGGCGCTGCCGTTTGCAGCCACAGGGTATTTCCACCCTTTGCTGCCGGCACCAGGCTGCACCCGACAGCTTCAGGGCACATTTGCACAGGCAGCCGAGCCTCTGCTCCCCAGTAACAAGTGTGATGATGTTCAGGGGGGATGGGACAACAAAGATGATCAGTGGTGGGGCCATGGGGACTGCTGCCTAAAGAGCAATGGATAGAAGGATGTTTTTGGGAGGGGACCAGCCCCACATGCCCCTCTCCAGTTCACAGCTGGGTTTCCCACGTGGCCAGTTATTTCCCACCCCTGACCCACCTCCTGGTAAGCGACAGCCAGAGAAACGATGTCTCTGAGTGCCACAGGGAACAGCAGCCGGCTCGGAACCAAGCTCAGAGCTGGGTCTGGTTGGGAAAAAGGCAAATTGATCAGGCTGGAGCCCTTAACCCATGATCAGTGTCCAGTTCTCAGCTCTCACCTGACACAATGGCTCTGCTCTATGTGCAGGAGAAACAGTATTTTTCCTTTCCTGGAGAGCTCCTCATGAGGATGTTGAAGATGCTGATCCTGCCCTTGATCACCTCTAGGTAAGACATAATCTTCTGCTTCTAAAGTACCATCTCTCCATCATGTTGAGATCACCCCAAAACTGCCTAGCGTAAGAATAACCCCGGCCCTAAGCAGCCAGCAACCAAGCAGCATCCCCTGGCTTGGTGCCCATCAAGCCCCATGATTTTCCAGCAATGGTCTGGATTTGGTGAGGTTCCAAATCCTCACCTGGATTTGGTAGACACCTGCACCCAGGTCAGATAGATACCTGCACTGGCTGGGGTGTTCCCCGTCTTTTTGGGCCCAGCCAGCTGGCGATGCTGGCCCGTCCGTGGGCAGTTGATGATGGGCAGCTGCTTAAACTCAAAGCAGATTTCCTTATTTCAAGGGTTTTGAGAAAGTTCAGGTAGAAGCCACAAGCATCCCTCAGTGTTGCATCTGTGTTTGCGAATCCCACTTTTATCAGCCCATCCAGATCTAGAAATAAGAAATAGAGCTGACAGAGTCACACTCAAGTCTAATCAAGTTCTTGAAAAGTTTACACAGATTTACATATTTTAAACAATTGCTGGCACTTGCTCATTAGAAATACCCAAACAATTAGCTCTTCGTTCCCTTGAGGATGTGTCACTTCATTGTTTTTCAGGGTTTGCTTGCTTTCCCATTTGCCTTTGGTTTATTTTTGGGAGCAGTGTACTCTCTGTCCTGGCCACACTTGGCCTTTTTGGTATCAGCCCTTGAAGAGCTGCTTTCTTTTCCCCTCCAGTATTTCACACCCCCTTTCCTGATGCGCTGCCTGGGTTTTCCTTCGCTCTCAGGGTGCTCAGCCCTCCTGGCAGCTCAGCGACACTGGGTTGTTCCAGCCAACTGCTCTCCTGCCTGCGGGCGTGGGGTCTGCACAGGGCTTCCAGGACTTTTCTTGCACGCTGAATTGAACCAGGCTTTTTTCTTATTTAATTACTGAATGACGGTGAAGTGGCGTCTTCCCTCTGTGCACCGTCCCAGAAGGGACTGGGTGCACTCTGGGGATGGATTTGTCCAGGTTGGGGCTCAGCTCTGGAGCTTCCCAAGTTGGAAAGGACCACCCACCTCCACGTTGCTTTTGTGGCCTCTCTTGAGCTTCCCAGGGTCTCCCTCCTCCTGGACACGTGGCTGCTGGAGGGGATCTGTGGGCTGGCCACCGCCTGAACGACCTTGTGTGTCCCCAAGGGTGGCATTAACCCTCGCAGCCTCCCTCTCCATCATGTCCTGCCCGGGGGTCACTGGGCCACCGCCGAACATCGCCAGCTGGCTTGGCCAGGGTTCTGCAGGGCCCCAGGGTAGCTGGAGCAGTGAAAACCAGCAGCCAGGAGCTTGGTGTGGGTCTGCGTGCACATGGGTCATGCTGCAGCCCCCAAACACTCCCATTTGCCAGCACCGCTGCCCACCAGCTCTCCCTGCTAGTGCAGCCTGCGACACCATCTCTATTTTTAGTCCAGTTTCATTTAAAAGTAGCTTATGGGCTACTTCTTAAGAAAGCTTACATGCACGTGAAGTCTGAACCAGTGTCTCTCTCCTTGGGGGAATGGGGTCCGTCCCCACCAGGATTTTTTAAACCTTGCTAATACCTTTCTTCACTGTTCACAGCGACATGCAGCAGCAGCACAGGGCGTTAGAGATTTAAGAGAACAATATCACACAAAAAAAGAGTAGCGTTAGTTATTCACGATGAAAATACACTAAGAATATTGCCTCTTATGCCTTGGAGAAAACACAAAAGTTGGACAGACCTTGAAAAGGGACTTAGAGAGGTCTCTCCTGCCCTTTGCAGCTCAGCCTGGGTGGCCACAAGCCCATCCTGGGTGTGAGATCCTGTGGGCACAGACACACAGGTGTGCTAGAGCTTGGTGATGCCCTTATGCATTGGTTAAAAAAAATCTATGGAAACGTCTCCCATCTTGGAGATTTTGCCCATCACATGCATCCTGTGCAGTTTTGGGAGCAGACACTGACCACAGTCTTTGCTGCTTTGCAGCCTCATGTCCGGGCTGGCCACTATGGACTCCAAGGCCTGCGGGAAGATGGGGGTGATCACTATCACCTACTACCTTTGGACAACCTTCATGGCAGTGACTGTCGGGATCATCCTCGTGGTCAGCATCCACCCTGGTGCAGCTGCCCAGAAGGACAACTACTCTGTGGGGAAAATGGTGCTCAGCTCCGCTGATGCATTACTGGATTTAATCAGGTACGTTGTAGGATTTCAGGAGGAGCCAAGTTTATGATGGCGTCTCACAGACAAGATCTTCCCACAAGGCACCAAGTTCCCGGGAGATACGGAGATCTCAAGGGAAACGGGAGAACAATCGGCCACGCTGACCAGGCACCGGTACCTCTGAGCCCAGCGACGTGGGGTTCTTTTCTCCCCACGCGTGTCCCTCTGGCACTCTGTCACTCGCCTTACTCTCCTCCCAGAGCCACCAGCAAAGAGGGGTGCAGCAGCAGAGAGCTGGAAGGTTTAAGTCCCCTGCAAAGCTCAGCGGTTCTCCCCCTGCAGCCCCAGCCGTGACATGCCAAGCCCTGCAGCTCTTTGGGCTTTGCAAGGTGAAAACGAGCAGGAGTTGGCCCAGGGCTGGATTAAAGCAGTGGATGCGGGTTAACTGGGGAGGGGGTGCAGCTCGGACCCAGGGCTGGGGGAGAATCTCCATTTCTGGAGGCATTCAGTTGACTGGACAAGGCTCTGAGCATCCTGCTCCAGCTTTGCAGGCGGTCCTGCTCTGAGCAGGGGGCTGGAGACGGCAGATGTCCGTCCCAGCCTGTAGCTTTCTACGAGTCCAGTCTACACGTAATTCACAGTCCTGCTCTTCCTTCACCTTCCAGCCCGTCTTCGCCCTCAGCTTGCACAGAGGACATCAAGCTGGCGTTGGCTGTAACGGTCCTCCTCTTGGCCTCATGCCCACCAGAGGCGCTTCCCATGCTGTCCCCCGTGTTCTCACAACGTGCTTTAACCCTTGCACAATTGCTCTCTTACAGAAACATGTTTCCTTCTAATCTCATCGAAGCTTCGTTCCAGCAGGTGAGTTCACCCAGCCCCACTGCCACCGGAGGCTGGGATGGTGCTCAGATCCAGATGGGGCTGCTGTCCCCATCTGGGTGTTCTTCCCCGCCTGCAACCTGGACATGAGCTCCTCCCCTTCCCTCTGCCTCCCTCCCATCCTGCCTGCTCCCTGGCTGCTTTCTGCTCACCCCAGGGTGGGCACCCGAAGGCAGGAGGGTACTGGTGGGGGCACAGACTCACAGGGACGCCCCTGCCTGCCTCCACCTGGGAGGGCTCCTGTACAAAAGCAGCAGTGTCGCTTCCCTCGGACCCTGCTCTTGTGCAGCGGTTTCTCAGTCCCTGGGGATCAGGGAGCAGAGGCAGAGGGATGGGCAGGCAGCAGGCATGGGGAAGGAAAGCTTGAAGAGAAGGTTGGGGTGGATGAAGG
Source organism: Phaethon aethereus (assembly GCF_964289735.1). NCBI lineage: Eukaryota > Metazoa > Chordata > Aves > Phaethontiformes > Phaethontidae > Phaethon > Phaethon aethereus. Next base: position 642,122 of record NC_138602.1, read on the forward strand.
AGAGCGGCCGAGTAGGGGCCGTGTAGGGTGGAGGGGAGAAGGGAAAACGAGCAAACTCACAGCGCTGGGAAAGCATCTGTAAAGCCCCCAGAAGGAGACGGATGGGGGGTGAAGGGGCCTCTCTGTGGGACCACAACACTTACCCAGGGCTGCACCAGGATCCTGCAGGGACCTGACTCACAAATGCCACGCGTCTGCCCGGAGAAGTGCAGCCTTGCTCAAGGATGGCGGTGCTGAGGTCTGCAGGGAACAACCACAGCTCCCCTTGCCCGTCTCTTGCTTCTCTTTTTTACCAGCCTTTTACTGCCTGAAAAACAAACTTTGAACCTCCAGGACCACCTGGCCCAGTGATGGCTTTGCCTCTGTGTTCAGAGCAGGCTGGATCCCACTGCCAACAGGACATTAACCTCAGTGCTTTGTTTTTGTTCCAGTATCGAACCGTTCTTGTCCCGGTGGTGAAGTCTCCTGGCTTTCCAAAGATCCCAGGGAAATCTCTCAGTTTTATTTACTTTGCACCTGACGATGAAAACCCTGAAATTCATCGGCCTGTGTTCCTCGAGCTGACACCATCCCCCGAGATGACCTACAGGACCCTGCCCGGCACCAGCAATGAGATGAACGTCTTGGGAATTGTCATCTTCTCAGCAACGATAGGTACCTGCTCAGTAGAGAACGGGGCTCCACGCTGCGCCCCGACCCAACTCGCAAGGCTCTTCAGTGGTGGTTGCAACCCAGGGTGGGAACTGCTGTGGCCACTGCGCTGTAAGTTGTGGTCAGGGTGCTCAGAGGGACGAGGTTATTTTAGCTCTAACTGCTCAAGTCCCTGGGGAACCAGGCGCAGCATGGAGCTTGTACCAACACCTTCACCAGTACCGTCCATAATGGAGCTCACAAAAGGTGTTAGGCACTGAGAAGGCCGTTTCCTCCCCCGATATTTCATATGAGCCTTCACAGCCCAAACATGGGTCCTGAGGGTTTTCAAATTGTCATGTAAGCTGGAGGGTCCTTTCTATGAAGTCTACTGAAGTGATTTGTAACTTTTGCAGTAACTTTTGCAGAGGCTACCTGGGACACAGCTCATTGCAAATGGTCCGAACCCTTCATGTTGGCATTGTTCAAACTCCCTGAGCAGGCAGCAGGTGAAAGCTGGGTCAGACTCAAGTGCCCGGCACAAATGTAGGGAAATTCATAACAGGGCTTTCTGAAGAAGGTAAGAAAGCTTCCTCCGTTGGACAGCTTGCAATCCTGCGGGGACAAGGTGCCTGGCAGCGATTTCAGGAAGGAAAAGGGATGAGGGACTGGCTGGAGAGAATGTGCAAGGGATAGGGAGGAAGAAGGTTTAACGGGAAGGAGAAACTTGGAGCTGACTCAAAGCGTAAGATAGAAGGACATTGGGCACAAGGCTGAGGGAGGAAGGGAGGAGTAAGGAGGGAAAAGGGTAGGTGATAAGATGGAGGCAGGATTACGTTAGAGTAAGAGGCGAGGGCAAGGAGCTTGAACTTGGTGTATAAGGAACCAAAAAGCCAATTAGAGGATCTGAGGGGTGGGGGCAGCGCAGCCAGCACAGCACTAGAGCACACCGGACCCTGCCAGAGCCAGGGCAGAGCGGATGGTTTTAAAGCCCACGATACAGCAAGTGCCTGGAGGAGAGGCCACAGCACGACCAGGCAGAGACAGACCCACGAAAAATCCTTACAGACAAGAGAGACGTCTATGGCAGACTCCTGTCCCGGCGACCAACACCGTCTGCAGACCACAGACGCTCAGGCAACGCGTCCGCTCCTGCTCCAAGCTCCTGCTCGCAGCGGACACGTGCCCTCCTCCAGCCCAGCCAAACAAGCGAAGAGAAGCTGCTCTTCTCTTCTGAGGTCAGCACCTCACCACCCTGCCAGCACGGCAGTGAGGATCAGCGCTGAGCTAGGACGCAGCAGGAGATGACCCGAGTGAGCCCCAGCCGCACGCCCCGGGTTTTGCATGGGATGGATTAGAGCTCCAGGAAGCGGCAGACAGGGAGAGCATCACCTGCACCGGGGACGGCCAGCTTGGAAAAGGGCATCTGTACAGCTGCAAGAAGCTTTATCTGCGAGGAGACGTTGAATTAATGGGGTTTGCCCAGCAGAAAACAGGAGAGGGACAGGGAAGGACAGGGAAGAGAGTCCTGTGCTGTGGGAAACAGGGATCAGCTCCTCCTTGCAGCAAGGTGGGGGAGGCCAGGTGAAAGCTGGTCGAGATCTCAGCAAAGGGTATTTCTGTCCAATACCAAAATTAGACAGTTTGTGGGACTGAGACCAAGGTGTCCATGCAGCACCCGCTGGCTACCTGGAGTGGCTTTGCTATGGATGGTAACCCCACACAGCTACCACGGCTCCAGCGATCTCTTCACTGACACAGCATCTCCAGACTCTGTTGCTTTTGAAATACAGAAAAGGGCAGAGATCTAAAGGTACTCAAAGTTAGCTGTCCATTTACTAGGGTGACCTTTTCCAAATCCGCTGTCTGTAGGACCTGAAGAGAAATGGATTTACTTCAAACCAGCTGTGATGGCCACCAAATACTGGATGAATAACGACAGAGCCAAGATTTAAACATGCCAAGCCTTGTCTCATTTCTGAAAGTCCTGGCACAGGCGGCCCTATCTCATCTCTCTTCTGAGCAAGCCAAGAGATCCAACTACCCGCCAAGGGTCCTGAGGAGTCCTCAGCCCTGAAGACTGAAGAGGGATGAGAGGGACAAGAAAAGATCCTGACTATATTATTTTTTTTCCAAGCTAAAGCAGACACTTGTACAGTGCTTCAGAAGTAATTTTAGCTAAGGGGACCACACAGAAAGTACATGCACTGGGCTGGAAACCAGATGGGCAAATACTCAAACTCATTTTTCTTTTGCTCAATAGGCACCTGGGAAATCTCCTCGCCAGTGAAAGCAATGGGATTTAGCACTGGCCAATTTTGTGCTGGCAGACCAGAAAGCACCATAACCCCTCTAACCATTCACGTATTTGTGCTCTAGTTTTCCTTCAACAGAAAATTAGATTGGAATTAGGTTAATACACCACCACCAAAAGAAAAACCAGAATTAATACAGGCTTAATGTCTGTACCTAGGCAATTCTGTTGGATCCTTCCTGATGTTACTGTGCAGCCACACATGTTGTCACCACCACGGTACAGTCTCTGAGGCACTGACAAGGCTGGCTGTGTGAAATCGCTGGTCAGCAGCCAGCACAGCCCATCCCACGAGGGAACTGAGAACCGCCACCACCCACGGGGATCAGGCAAATCCAAGCATTTCTGAAGAAGCTCATCTGAGTGGCAGATGTGGCGTGTGGCTCTTTTCTCTCAAGAGCAAGGGGAGGGATGCAACGTATCATCACATCCTCATCTATACCTAAGCCCATCAATCTTTGTCCTTTAAAAAAATATCAATTTTTGTTTCCAGAGCTACATTATTTTTGTATTACCAAATAGCAAAAAGACAGCTCATCTACCTCGAGAAGTGACTCCCAGTATTGAGCTGCAGTGAACAGTTTATCAGTTATCTGTGCAAGGAATAGTCCAAATCCTGGATTTGGGTTTGGTGGGGTTTTTTTGAGAAAAGGCCAGATACTTGTATTTGCTTGGAGCTGAGAATTACGGTCACCTGTAAGAGCATGCAGATGTCTGTATTAAGTCTGACCTGCTGTGACTTAGCCCAGTGAAACCCATTCTGTGACCACCAGAGCCTCAAGACACTCAGCATGATGCACGCTGCTCTATTGAGTAATATAAACCAATGTGCTTGGTTGCAGGACTTCTCCTGGGAAAAATGGGCGAGCGAGGCACTCCGCTGGTTAACGTGTGCCAGTGTCTGAATGAAGCAGTTATGAAAATTGTCTCAATGGCAGTTTGGTAAATCTGTTTTTGATTGATTTTCTTACCCGCTATCTAATGGTAATGCAAGTCATACGTCTACAAGTATCTACTGTGAGCACTGGATTTATTTTCGTATGACTGTACCACACAGTGCCAAATACTGTAGTGACTGTCGTGTAGTGCTTCAATGATTCCTGCATCCTCATAAACATTTTTTTATTCTTAATCTTTATAGGTACTTCCCCTTTGGCATTGTATTTCTCATTGCTGGAAAGATCCTGGAGATGGAAGATCCATCGGTTATAGGACAGAAGCTGGGACTATATGCCATTACAGTAGTGTCAGGGCTAGCCGTCCACGGACTCATTCTCTTACCGCTGCTTTTTGTGCTCATCACCAAGAAAAACCCCTTTGCTTTCATTCAGGGGATGCTGCAAGCCTTGCTGATCGCCTTAGCTACATCTTCCAGGTACGAAAACGTGGCTGCAGTATGCCGACACAGCCGAGAAGGCATCTGGTTTAGTTGTGGGAGCTGTGGGAGAACAGGTATCATTCAGACAAAGAAAAATGATGCTCCAGCACTCTTTGAAATGGATCACTTCCAGTGTGAGCAGTTAGCGGGATGCTTCGCACTGCCCTGGTCCTCGGCGGGAAGAGCCTCAGCGCATCTTCAGACCGGGCCAGCTCGCGTTGCTCTTCCGCCCACCCTCTCCCAGGGTTTTCCCAGAGCAAAGCAGCAACGTTCGTGCACGCGTGTGCTTCTTTTAATTGCTGCAGTCAGTTTTCTTTCAAATAATTAAAAATAGGACTCTTGCAGGTGCTTTATAAAACAACGTGGGGTTATGATCCTGGGTTTTAATTGAAAACTTTACTGAAAAGCTTTAATCAACTCCTGTGTATCCCAAGCTCCTCCAAAGAAAAGTGTTGCCTACTTTGATAGGATTTTATAATATTAGATTATTTTTATCTATTTTATTTTCATTGAAAAACATTCTTTATAACAATGAAGAAACTTTACATTAGAAACTACTGTCCTTTCTGGAAGACTCGCAAGTTAAAACATTTTCTTAGAAAACATTTCATTAGGCAAAGGGTTTTTCCAGTCTCCCTAACGTTACTTCTTCACATAATCCCAATAAAACCATCTAGGATTGTGCCGTCCTCCACCAGCGCCCACCGCTGCAGGTCTCCTCTGCTCCTGTTGACTACCCGAGGACCCCGCGCATGGGTCTCCATCATCTCCACCCGGCGTTCTCCTTCCTCTCCGCTCTGCGGCTAAGCAAGCTGGAGAGCCGTCACGCGGAGGAGGGTGGGAGCACTCTGCTCCGCGTCCCGGGGGCTGGGGGCCACCGCGCTACGTGCTGCAGCCAACTCCTTTCGGAAAAGCAGTCCCTGCCTCCAAGGGTCTATCGCAATCCCACTGACTTCTTTTCCGTGCTCATTTCCTTTCTTCCACTTGGGCTTCTTCCTCCACGTCCTTATCCCGACTCCTGCGTCACAGCCCGCGTCTCTGTGCGAGACAAACGAGAGAGGAAGGCCGGGCTGTGCAAGAGGCGAGGCAGCTGCTCCTCGCGCGTGCGGCTCGGAGGCGGCGAACAAGGAACGAGGGGTCTGGCTGGACCCCGGCACTGCCAGGATGGGCAGATGCTGCCATGTACCAACATTCGAGGTGCTGCAGGGTTATCGTGAGGACCAGGGATGCACAAAAAAGCTGTAACCATCACACAGAGCTGTTCAGAGAGAGCGGTGCCTTCGGCCACTGAAATGACATTCTGACGTTTTATCCTGCAGCCAGCAGCTAACTGACTCCTTGACTAACTGTGTTTTCCCCAGGTAGTGCAAGTTGAAGAAACTTTCACTGCTTTAGCAATTCGTATAACACTGCTGCTGTATTTATACGCAGGAGGACTTGTATTTCTATACTGTTACGTTGATTCCTATTTATAAAGCTCACTGCAAGCAACAGGAAGAATTACTGATCCTTTCTTGTTCTGCAGCTCAGCAACCTTGCCCATCACCCTGAAGTGTCTCCTGGAGAACAACGGAATAGACAGACGCGTGGCACGATTTGTCCTCCCTGTCGGTGCCACCATCAACATGGACGGCACCGCGCTGTATGAGGCCGTCGCCGCTATCTTTATTGCCCAGGTCAACGAATATGACTTGGATTTGGGACAAATTATAACAATAAGGTAAATGTTTCTTTGCAGCAGCCCAATTATTTCCTCTCTATTCGTATTTATAGACGTTATAACAAACTCTCTCAGTTTTCCCATTTGGCAGAGATCTTGCTACTGCGGAGCTGAACTTTGCTGGAAAGCTGAGAGCAGGGAAAGGTGCAGCACGTACCAGCCCCCTGTGCCGTGGGCCAGGGAAAGCTCGGGCTCTGCACCCACAGAATTTGCTGCAGAATCAAAGACTTTGCCTGTAGGTAAAAGCCAGACTGCGAACTCGGGGCATGGCTAGAACAGCTCAACACCTGCAGTGCGGATGAATAGCATAGAGGCGTTTCTGCAGGTATAATTTACTCCCCTTCAGGAACTGGGTATCTTAATTTTATAAACAGGGAAACAAAGCACTTACTTACCTAGATAAAAATAAGTCAGTACAGTTGCAAATGTTTAGCAATTGGAGGCAGGGGTTACCCTCACTGGAGCGCAGACGGGTGCTGTGCAAGCACAAAGCCAAGAGTACCTGCTGCAAGCCCTCAGCCATGATGGGCACGGGCAGGGCGTCGGGACAGCATCAGGGAGCAGGAAGGTGGAGGAAGCCAGGTTTGATCCAATCTTTTCATACAGGAATAATTTTACTTTGCCATGCAAACATACTTGGGTTTTGGTTTTTTAAAAACAAGCAAAACACAGTAATTGTGCCACCTCCTTCTCTTTGCAGCATAACAGCAACAGCAGCAAGCATAGGGGCAGCCGGGATCCCCCAGTCCGGGCTCGTTACGATGGTCATCGTGCTAACTTCTGTGGGGCTGCCGACCGACGATATCACACTCATCATCGCAGTCGACTGGGCTCTGTAAGCATTTTCCAAACGCAACGTTATGGGCGGGTGCTAAGCACCAATTCATGGTGATGTATTTGAAGCCGCTCTCAGAAAGGCAAAAAGAGATCCTTAATCTCAGATCACAAGGCCAGGAGCCAAGTGTGAGATTCTTCATTTTCCGATCATTTGCTTGAAATAGCCCATGTTAACTATAGGCAAACAGTCTCCTAAAGGAGTGCTTGACTTGAAGCATTTCTGTTCCGAGGTGCCCATCGCTGTCTAGTGCATCATTAAGGGCTCTACATGGAAGAAGTGGTGATGCAAATTTCAAACTGGATGAGCACATATTGCACAAAAATTGCAAATTCCCTTCTGTGGAGACCTCACATCTGCATCCCCAAGATAACGTGATTGAAATGACTGAAGAAAATTTGTTTGATCAGACAGGGGTTCATAACAGTATCTGTCAGGTGTAGATGACAGCATCCCTACTCCTGGGAATGGGATCAGCTACTCTCTCAAGTAAGGTCCCCAGTTTGAAATACCAGCTTGTCCTGATCTGTTATCAAAATTCCTATCTGATTCTACAACACATCTTTGTTGGAGGTCTCAAATAAGTAACAAAATCTATCTTTCTCAAATATGTATACTTTTATGCTTTTAAGAGATCAAAAGGATGCTACTTTCCTCTGTAGCATGAGGTAGAAAATGAGCAAAGCAGGTGCATAGTCTTGTCTTCATGAAGCATTACTGCGTAAGGCTGCTAGTTAACGTATTCCCTAGAAATACCTCAAGTCCTAGTCTTCTCCAAAGCGTCTACTCTGTGAACAAAGGAGGATGAACAGCACAAGAGTCAACATGAAATGGTGGATGGTACAGTATTTGTTTTGGTGCATTATCCCTGGAAGAGGAACAAGGTTGGTAAGGCAGGGTGAAAGATATCTGGCTTCATAGAATGAGGAATTAGAGTTAGCCAAAAAGATGCTAACAACAAGAGAGTGAAAAAATGGGTGGGAACATGCAATTGCTTAAGAAAATGGCATGATCTCCAGGAAAAAAAAAAACCCACCAACAAAACAGTCAGAGAAACGGATAATAACCATAAACCACTGGCAATTATTTAAAATATGTGCTCATCCAGTTTGCTGTTAATATTTCTGAAACATGGGCATTTTCACAATTAAAAAGTAGAAAGGAGAAATAGATGTCACTTCGAAACAGTAACAAGGTGAAATATGAGTTGGTTGCACACCAAATCATAGCAGTAAGGTAGGCAGTTCTCAAACAGATGTAGCAAAACCCTCTCTTGCATTTAATAAGCAACTTCTCCCTCAAACCCATATATCACCAGAATTAAAATATCACTGGAGTTTCTAAAAGGACGAACGACATTTTCAAAGGACTGCATCCAACACTGAGGAAGTCTGTCTTCCAGCGAGACTTTCTTCATCTTGATGAAGACCAGATTGATCTTGAGACAAAAAATGATGCTTGATTGCATTTGTCACAGACAAACAGAACAGAAGTCAAACATAGGCAGTCTGAGAAATGTGCCATTTTAAAGCACCAAGATAAATATGAAGCAAATTAGCTTGGTGAAAAAACAGAGAGAGTAGACACTGACTTCTACATAATTGACACGTGGGTTGACGATTTGTACGTCACAGCCATCCCAGACAGAGACGAAACAGCATCGAGTATCCTGGCTGCTTTGCTCTTTCTTTTGCATAAAAGGAAGTTTAACTTTTCAGGTGAAACTTTTAAAATCGGAACACAATGCGAGTTCAGTCTTTGAGCCATTACCTGCTGCAAAACGCTGGCGCTTACTACTGATGCGAGACGTGCTTGGATAGACAGGAGAGGTGCTGGGGCTGGATAAACAAAATCTCCTTCCTGAGAGACATCTCAAGGTGTTTTATGACTCACTGAGGCAGCTCACCCCCATACTGTGCAAAAATGATGACGATGCATCAGTTTGGGAAGCAGCACAGGCAGGTCTATGCACTAGAGACAAGCACGATGAGACAAAAGCAGCCCCATCACCTTCATGGTACTGGGCTCACACAGACAGTGCGTGTACCATTTCCTCTCTGTATTTGTGAGAACACCACTGCGCTTGTCTCAACCTACCATTAGCAAACACAGTGGTAGAGACATTAGGGATGGAGGCTGACATGTTTCAAAGCCACAGAAGACCCCAGGCACGTTGGCTCGGGCCACCAGCTGCATCCTCACGGCTCTCTCTCATCTAGGGATCGACTGCGAACTATGACCAACGTCCTCGGTGATGCTCTGGCTGCTGGCATCATAGCACATGTCTGCGAGAAAGACTTTGCCGCAAAGCCCGCAACGGTACGTACAGCTTGTCTGGGAGAGCAGGGGAACGCGGGAGGCGTAATGACAGCACTGACACAACACGTGCGCTTGCTTAAGAATTAAAATTGTACTTTTTCTTTTTGCAGCAAGATCCAGTAAGCAACACAGGCAAATGTCCTTCTGTGGAGACCTCACATCTGCATCCCAAAGATAACGTGATTGAAATGATTGAAGAAACTTTGTTCGATCAGACAGGAGTTCATTACAACATCTGTCAGGTGTAGATGACAGCATCCCTACTCCTGGGAATGGGACCTTGGTGCTAAACATTGACACTGTGAATGTCATACATGGATGCTCTGCAAGACAAAGGCCTTACTTGGCACAGAAAGTGGAGAAGTCCTCACTATGCTTTGAAGACTGTGGGAGTCCCCAGCGAGCACCCAAAGAGCACGGCTCTGCCATGGCAGGAGGAGCCGACGACTCCTTCCACCCGAGGATGCAGCTGTGAGCTTGCTGCCCTGACTGTCCGAAGCAGCTGGGATATGAAGGTTTTATGCCTGACATTTTTGCAAGCCCTGGTCTTTTTGAAGGTTAGGGAGGCAAGCAGGCATTAGAAAACTGGGACCAGACTAGCTGAGAAAGAGTAAAGATGGGACAACGGTCTGACACCTTATGGCAGCAGCCCATATCTGCTGGCCAGGCTGCACTCTGTAAAGTTTTATTTTCTTTATTATAGAGATTAATTTTTTTAATCGTTACTTTTTTTTTATTACTAGGTTCTCATCTAAAAACTAAGATTAAGTGAATTTTTGTCTAGAGCTCAAAATCCATGTTGGACGTAACTTGATTTTCCAGCCGTTACACAAAGACAGCTGGTTGAAGTGTTCCACTCTTGGCATGGACAGTGAGATTCATTTTAACTGCAGGGATGGAAGGACCAGCTGTATACGTGTTTTTACTGGCTGTTTTATTACACTGAAAATAATTGACCAGGCCCAATTGCAAACGCATTGGTTTTCCCAGCTAAGAATCTGTCCCCAAGTTCAAATTCCAATTACAGCCTTAAAATCCAGGCTTCCCAGGGCAGCCTTCTCCACAAAAGCCTTTTATACCAACGATTCAGGTCGCTGAATTCATTTCTCTCTCAAAATGCCATCTCATCCCCTTTCTCCCTCTTGCTTTGTCTTCACTGCCACAGTGTTAAGACTTGTGGAAGCAGCTTAAATTCCCACTAACATCACTTAACTCGTCTCCAACTGCACATTAAGAAAAAATTTCCTGTGAATAATCCTTCATGCTGGAGTCAGGGGTTTTAAAATATTTTCTAATTTAGAGGAAACATTAATTCCACTTTTGCCAAATGAAAAGCAGAAGTTATTAAATATTGTAAACCAGCATTTGCACAAAACCTAGTCGTCTTCTCCCTATTAACTTCAAAAAGCCTTCAAAGCACCAGAATCACAGTCAAGGTTAGCTTGAGGTAATGCTGTTAACTTTGGCCTTTCTTACCCTTTCCTCCTAGGTTGCTTAATTTTTTAAACCTTCCCAAACATTACTGTCCAACTACTCTTCAATAGGAGCAGGTGCGTCATGTGCAAAAAGAAAAATAATCACCCTTTAAATCGAGAGGTCTCTGCCGCTGCCGGGTCGCCACTCCCTGCCCTGGTCATTTACCACCAGCCGGATGCCTCGCGCACACCCGCGCCCAGCACCACGCGCGCCGAGCACCCGGGCAGCTGGACGGCTGCCGGCGGCTCCCCCAGGCCCCGCGCCGGCTCGGGCACTCGGACCCCCCGGGAGACGCTGCTGAAGGCTGGGGGACCCCGGCAGCTCTGGCGCGGCGACGCGAGCACCGCTCGCTGCCGCGCGGGTGCCTGCGCCGCGGTTGTCGACATCCCCCAAGCACAGCTGGAGAAACGGACGCTTTTGCAGCGTGTTCTTCCACGGCAGTCACTTAAAACAGGGAGATTAAAAGGGTGCTTTACCAGACCTGCTTAGGTGCTGCTTTTCGGGGCAGTAAACCCTCGCTGGCTGCCCAAGGGGCGTCCAGCCCACCAGCACCAAAAGGCAGCCGAGATGAATCCTGCTTTTCATTCCCCTCTCGTTAACGAGCTCTGGACATTACAACTCAGAATCTGAATCCTGCCATAGAAGACGGGACCAAATGTCCACGACAGAGGTTTCGTAGGTCAGCGGGGGGGACGTGGGCTGCGTCTCCGGGCACTCACTCACATCACAGGCTCTGCCTTCTGCAGAGCAGCCAGATTTCCTCCCCTGCCTCCAGAGGCTGCAGTCCTCCTAGTAACGACTTAAAACAGTGCATCCTCAAGCTTACTGCAACGGGAAGAACAAATTATTACTGACAGAATTAAGTATTGTATTTCAGGAATAATCTAGAGCTTGCCTCAGGAGTTGCAAGTACTGTGGTTTATCAAGTGTTGGCAACATTTCCTAGTAGCTGGCGAGATCCATTTTAGCAGAGAAGCTTTGATTTTTGAATTCAGCAGCAAGGACGTTGGTTCTATTAAGGTTAATAAATAAAAGTCTGTTATGTCAGAGGCGATACAGCCTTGTACCTTACGACAAATACAGTAAGAAAGAGCTTTAACCACTCAGAGTCTCAAAACGGGGCTGTAATCACTTTGCCCCTCTAACAGGATAAAACAAGGAAAATAAAATAATTCAAATGCTTCTTAAAGTCTGTCTGTGGTCTGGTAAAAAGTGAAGCCACCATTATTGATGTGAAAATGCCAAAGGCAGCAAGGAAAATCCATCTTCTTCAGCGCTGCAAACAGGCACAGATGAGGCTGCCTAATACCTTTAACAGGAAAAAGAAATTGTGAAAAAGTTAAAGCAGCAGATTTACTGAATGCCCACGTCAAGCGGCTAGTAAGGCACCCACTGTCTCAGCCGATGTCCTTGGGATGGTACCGGCCCAACCCCACTTCATTTCCAGTGATCTGCTGCCGGGGGAACATTTACACCAGTTTGTATCTGCTGCTCAGCAGGGAACAGCAGCCCCAACTTGCCAAAACTGAAAGCAGGCAGGCACCCATCTAACCCCAAAATGTCAGCACGACTATGTACACAGAGTAATGAAAACTTATCAGTGGTTGAGGGACAGGAGATTTCCAGAAGAGATTTCTAGAAGACAAGTAGCGCAGAGACTGGCAAAGTCACAGGGCACCATCTGGAGGAGTTTTATTCTGTCCCGACTGTACTCAGGAGCACCAGCAGTGGAGGGAGGCAAAGTAACATGTGCTGCACACCAGGCAACTCAAGGCATCTTGCTTAGCCAACTGAAAAGTACCTATTCAGCCGCAAAAAAGGTCAAATAGGATTAAAACCTACTGAATGATATGCTGCACCTTCGCAGTCCTTCAGCTTACCTTCCGAGATACCCGTAAGAAAAAAAGGTGCCTCTCTCCACTCTAGAAATGGAAACGTCAATCTGCTTCTGCTGCATTGCCGCGCAACTGGAGACCGTGCAGGCAGTGCAAGGCGCACACACTAAACACACACTGAAATCTGCTGTACGGAAAGGACACAAGCTCCAAACCCAAGTTTCTTCCTTGGAAACCCTTGTTTTCCTTACAAATACACAAATCTCAGCTGCCATTGTGACATTGCCCAGATTATGGCTTGTGTGTACGGTATCAATTCATAACTGTATAATCATAATAATCATAACCATAAACTAAAATACCTGTGAAACGTATTTATGGGTTTTGTGATTATTAAACAAAAGGAAAAGTAGAAGCAGCCCTGGGCTTTATGGCACCTCCCAAACACTGGCACAAAATCCACCTGTTTGGCAATACGAGCTTTCCTTAGAGAATTACATTTCACCAATGATTTCGCGGGTATGTTTCACCATAAACACTAAGCTTAAATGAATTTGCATGAAACTGATCCTTCAGCTCGATTGTAAGCTTTACATAAGAGATACCAGCTTGTTTCTACAGCCTATGATTAAGTTGCCTCAATCTTACATATGGGTTTCTTTCTGTGCTGTTATACGTCTTCCAGAGCATGAATTATTTTTACATATCTGAATTTAGAAAAGTGACAAGTTTTGATCAGGGCCTCTCACTCTTTCTTAGGAATTATATATAGCGTGACCACAGCAGCAGTGTAGCATGGCAATATTTGAAATGAGATATATATATATATATAGTCAGTAGAGAGCGCTGCTGCCTTTCTGTCTTTTAGATCAAAATGTACCTTGGTTTGTGTTTTACTGAAAAGGAGAAAAAAAAAAGAACAAAATAACTCAATGTTGTACCATGTGACAAAATAAAATCAAAACAGATGTGAAAAACAGCCAAAACCTCCCATTTTTAAATTTAAAATACTAACAGTTTCAAAATTACTCCATGCAAGTTTTCTACAACAACTTAAAAATTCCATTACATAAGTTTTGAAAGTCTTTATTTAAATCTATTAAAACACCAGGTTTCTCTGTAAAATGAGATTTTCAAAGCAGCTCTAAGCAACACACATTGCTCAACTACCTTTTTTTCTTAATTAGTAGCACATAACCTACACTAAATGCTACTTTGAGTAAATGCCTCCCTAGCGAATGTGCGCTGTGAGTTGTCCGTCTTTGCCTCTTCCCTTCTGATTCACTGTACATATTCATTTCCTTAAAGAATTTCTCATTTTGCCTGATATGATAATAGAACTTTCTAGAAAATCCAAATAAATCATTTCAATCCTTGCTGACACGACACATCAGCTACCCCTGCCCATACAATTCCGTAGATCCTACTGAAGGTGTAGTGGTAGAAGAGCAAAGGAAGACACGGCACAGCAACACCTCTGTTCATAGTATCATTTGTATCCCGCTTCACAACAGAAGTTCACACCTACTTTATAAATTCTTTATGTAGTGTTCAAATGCACCTGCAACTCTGCTGGGCACCCAGGATTTGTGCTCAGATACCCCACCACCATGCAGAACAAAGCAGCCACCCAGCAGAGCGTGTTAGTGCTGAGCTAAGCACAGAGCAGACATGCTTTATGGACCCCTTAGCTTCGATCTCGACAAGCCTGGGCAGTTCTGCACCATGTTGCTTCTCACTGTGTTTGACATCCTCCATCTGCAAAATTCCCAAGTTTTCAGCGTGGGGAGAAAGCCGAAACATCCCTGGGTAAGATGCTCCAAAATCCACGTCAGGAGTCAGCCAGTCTTGTGCAAGTGCAGATGTCCTGGTGCCTAGGTGCGCAATGTAGACTTACCTTTGTTTTCTAGAAGTTACACGCCTCATTTAAACTACACAAATGAAGTCCCCTGTACTCAACAGTGAGAGACAGGCACCTTTATGAGCAGTAGATCTCATATTTTAGGAGCAGATGAATAGTCTTCTTAAGTCTCTCACTGATGGGCTTGGACTGGGTGCTAAGATTTTGAATTGTTTGAGTTAGTAGGACGAATCCCATTCTAAAAAATTACATGTCTGAGCAGATATATTTATTTTCAGAACGCTGAGCCTTCAAACTCTGTAACACCAGATTTTGGCTTTGATTTACCAAACCACAGCTTGACACAGACAGGAAAGAACCATAGGGATGAAACATTACATCCAACACAAAACTTGCAGCTTCACTTACCTGGCCATCTCACTTCAGAGATCTTCTGCTCACTGTCCTTCCTTGAGCAGAACCACAACAAAAATGGGTATTTGTCCATTCATAGAATCACAGAATCTTTGGGTTGGAAGGGACCTTTTATGGTCACCTAGTCATTCGTGTGTCATCTCCCCCCACCAATGAACAGGGTCATTCTCCTCCTTCTTTCCCTTCCAACATTTCTGAAGTCTTCAATCATCTGCAAGCATTACCCTAAACCACATTCTGGTGCTAAAGTATTTAGTAACAGCAGCATCATGACTCCCACCTTCAGAATACTGTCTTGTCTTTAGACATCTTAGCTCCATTTTGCTGTCTTTTTGTCTGCCCTCTGAATGCCAAATCCCAAACACTTACCTGCTTTGACGGGCTGCAATTGTTGAAGACAGACAGAATGAATGCTCTTTGCACTTACAGCCTGGCAGACATCCACTGCCCACTTCACAGCTCTAGCCAGGCTAAATTCCTCATGATTCTCCTCTTAATGCCAGATCGCCACAAAACGCCAATTCTGACCATTAATTGTTCGTTTCTACTGCTCATATATTGGTGATTCTTCCTGAGAGGATACCTGCATCCAGTCATCTATTATTCAGAGTTACTAGATGCTCTTCAAGATCATGCTTACTTCCAACGTTGAGTACCAATTTGCATTTCCTATACATGAAGTCTTAAGTAAGAAAGAAAACATTCACACATATCCTTTGCAAGTCACAATTACTCGCTTGCTCATAACTAGAGTTACAAAAGCAGAAATCTGTCTTTGTACTCATTCACACCCTCGCTTTTCCAACCAGGTACAAAAAATATATACAAGGAACTGGTAAGAATGTTTTTCCACCTATAGACCTGAATAATTTCACCTTCTGAATCTGCAATCACAAAACTTCCCTTTCCCCTTTCACCTCATGGTCTAGCAAAAGCAGCAGCTCAGCGAGCAGGAGCCAAGTTAAGTCTCATAGTTGTGACACGGCTGGACATCAGACAACAAAAATAACCTGCTGAGCCACACTGTTCAGGGTTGACCACCATGATCTCCTCAAGCAGCTGTACTGGGGCATTTTCAGGCTGCCAGTTCCCACCTCAACAGTGCCAGACCAGATGTACAGAGAAAGGTGCAAAAATCCCGTAAACAGGCCAATACAAAACCACCAGAGAAAGATGCAAGAACCCTGTAAATGGGCAAATACAAAACAATCCAATCCCCTCCTCTTTTCCCCATCCCTTCCTCAAAGCATCTAAACACACAGTTCTTCATGTCCCAACAGAAGAGATGCTCTCCCAAGATCGTCTCTTTTTTCACCTCCTAATACATAAGGAGGAGCTCTGGGACTATTTCTCTTTAGCACATCCCCACATGGAATATCAAGTGCCCTGGTGAGATCAGCACGATTAAGCTGCAGTGCACTGCTCTCCATTTCAGGAAATAAAACATTATTTAATTATGTAATTATTTAGTAAAATTAATTAGTAAAATGCTAGTAAAAATGTTATTGGAGAAACCAAAGATGCATTTGCTCCCCCTGTCTACAGAAAACCTAGGCTCAGAACAGGACACACACACAGGTTAGGTACATCGCATTGTATACACCGGCTTAGCAGTCTGGGAATCATCTGGAACAAGCTTCCCCTCTTCAACTGTTTGTTATTCTAACTATCAACCATTATGCAAACTAAAATATTAAGTTCAAAGCACTAAAGAGACTAATTAACCCACACACCAGCTCTGGAAGACAGGAAAAGAAATCATATTATAATATCTATTGGGTCAGAAGAGAAGAAAAATCAGAAGACTCAAGTAGCTTGTCCCATACTACATGAGGACATCCTAGTGGAAAAAGTAAAATTAAGATGGCAAGAGCCTAGTATCGTTATTTTACTATTCAAACTCACTGGTATAAAAAGAACACTACTCTCTTGTACTCTGAAGTCTAGTATCAAGAACAATGCATATGCTTTGGTTAACCCACTGCTTACAGCTCTTAGAAGTCACTAACTTAAGCATATGACCTGCTTATTGAATGTAAGTTATTGAGAATGGAATTAAAGTGATGCAAAGTAAAAAAAAAAAACCACAAAACTAGTCTATGAACATGCAGAATTACTCAAAATGCACAACGCAAGTGCTCAGCATTTCAGTTATGCAAGCTGGTAAGTTCTACCATCTCTTAATTTACAAGTGCTATCTTCCTAACTTAGGTTATTTCTTCATTTGTATGGGTTCTTGTGTTAATAAAAATGTTAAACACCCACCCCATAAATCTTACGCTTTACAGTTCTGGCTTTCAAAACTACAGCATCAACTTCTGGAAGCTGAGCAAGGGGCCTAATGAAAATGGAAGCAAAGTACATAGAGACAGCCTTATTTTACAAAAACATGTAAAAGTTTATCTCTTTAAGAAATAGTGCAATCCAAAGAACAAACCTTGTCTCTGTTTGAAGTTCTGAATTTTGTAAGAGTCTCTACACACTCTTGCTAGTGTAACGAGGTGCAGCTCAATGAGGAATCTGAATGGCACAGGATTTACACTTCTGCAGAAAACATTTTTATTTAAAAAAAAAGCACAGATACAAAGCCTTCTGGAATGCCCCAACAGCTGGACTTACAGCTACCACTCACCATCATTACACAAAGAGATTAACTGTGATAGCCACTGGACTTAAAATAATCAAATAGCAATAACGTGCTTTAGCCAGGATCACGGTAAGAGGAGGGGGAAAAACACCACCAGCAACAAATTGGGAAGTCTTAAGAGCACTGCAGCCGCCTTCAAACCCACCAAGAACATACACTGCTGCCTGTGCGAACGGCCACACAATTCCAGCTCCTCTGAACCAGGCTGGGGCCAGGGAGAACACCAGCATCCTGGTGCCCAAACAAAGAAAATGGTCTAGTAACAACACGCTGGTTTGTAATGAAGAATCCAGGCTTAGGTGCCCTTACTGACAAAGCTATGGCAATGAGTCATGGGCAGACAAAAAAACCATCTCGGGTAAGCAGGTCTTGGGCCGTATGGGGCTGTATGAGTGAATGCCTGATGCTCCCTGGCAGCTGCACATGGGAAGATGCCTGTTTAGCTAAGCAAGCCCCTGCATTCCTCACCAAATACAGCCTCCAGATGGTTTTAGTCTGCAACTCAATTAGGAACACACTGTTTGAGCCCAGTATTACAAAGATAATTCTGAGAAGGATACTAATTCAATGATGACCACCACAACTCCTTGACTGGCTCTGGACAGCAAACAACTGTGTCTCTTATCACTGCAATGCCATCACTAATGTTACTTGGAGAGAAGTGTTAAGCTGTCTGAAGTCAAAAATTTTGGCAGTTCAACAGAAGGTTTCTGCATTGTCCACGATTCATTCATTTTACTGCACCCTCAACGTACATGACACCCTCACTTCCACTCATGTCCCATGCCCAGCTAGGAAACCACCAAACTGCTCAACTGGTTCATTGTCGGAATAAGAAAAGAAGGATGGTTCAGTTCAAAACTAACAGCATGTCAAAAGACTTGGGCCTTTTTGTCTATTCCCTCATAAGCAAGAAGAGTGCAACAGCACTGTCATGCACATCCAAAAAGCTTCTCTGCAAGCGCTCACTGCAGCCTGTTTGGAAGAGAGAAATCACTAACTGGCCATTCTGAGCCTCTCCCCTTCCATGCCACCCATGAGACAAACCCCTGAACAACCAGATGGATCAAGATTTCCAAGTTCTCATCAACAGCCTTCCACTACATTTTCATAAAAGAACGTGTGGCAAGGTAGACAGTAGATTGTCCTAGAAATTATTTCCTCATTCCCAACCTCCTGCACCTCCTAGCCAAAGAATACAGACCAATGGCAGATGTAGCAGGTGCAAATGGACCAACCCACTCATGTTTATCATCTTGAGAGCTTCAGTCCTGTGTCACAAGATGCCATGAAGCCCATGACTCATCACGTGAACTCTCCTGCTCCTACAGGTCCCAGAATAATTTACACCCAAAGTTTCCTCTTCACAAAAGTGTTCCACAACCATGTCATCACTGGTTGTAGTTCCGCACACCTGGTTCCTGAACGTGCATGTCTGTACGCTCCTGTTCATCATGCCAGACCCATGCTCTATGCAAGATCATTTATACTTCTCATACCTCTCCAAAACCTTTTCTCATACTCATGAAAAACTGGGAGAAGGGTTAAGGAGGAGGAAGTTAGGGAAGAGCTACAGCATCTCTCAGCAATTTCCAGCTGACTATTTCATAGCTCATTAAGTAGTACTTCAACATAAATAAATGCTGAAAATGCATCCCAAAAAGCTGAGAAATTCAGTGTCCCCCCAGCTGAAAACCTCCTGCTTAACTTTCCCCGCTGCTGTCTTTAAAGACACTCCTACGTTAAATTTCCTGTATTTATAATTACCTAAGTTTACTTAGTGTTATGCAATACCATTTCAAATGCTTTACAAAAGTCTAGGTAAATAGGAGATACTACATAATTTTTTAGGTTATGCCTTGGTGGGATCAAGTCTCCTCAGTGCACAGCCCCTTGGGAGAAGCTGCGACAGCCTTCACTTCCTAGGCTTAGCACTTTGCAGGGCTAAGTGTCCTGCCTACCGAAATGCATCGCGTAGTACAGAGATCAGATTAATGGGGTTGCACCTGCCCACACCACATTCCCCTATACACATTTGCCTGTTACTTGCCACCTTCCACTCATAAGATACTACTAGGACTGATGAGTTAATACATTTACTACCAGAACTCCAGTGCTAATGATGCACTTACACTTAAGAACGTATTAGTCTCTTTGCTTTGCATCAACTAGAACAGTCATTTCCTTGTAGGTACGCTTACTCTTATCACCGATCCTTCTTCTGCCAAATATATCACATTCTTACTTTAGCTGAAAATGAAGTCTCTCTCTTTCCCACCTCACAGCATCATGAACAACTCCTTCACTTCCTGATCTTTTACGTGTATCTTTTGTTGCTAACCAGTCTTCCCTCACCTCCATTTACTCTTATTTTCCTTTAATATTTTGGGTTGCATTTTTTCTAGCCCACTTTTTTTTTTTTTTTCTCTCTTGCCAGGAATGTAGGCCAATGATTGTACCTGCAATTTTGACCAAGAAGCAACTCTAACAGTCCTTCACGTCCATGTAGTTCACCTTCTAGTCTAGCTGGTTTCCCTGAATAGTTCCTCCGGTTTCGTCAAGCCACCCAGCTGACACCAAGCACTCAAAGCATGTTTGAGTGCATCTTTTGATGGCAGTGCCCCTTTAAGCAGCCCCATGCTCAGCTGTTTGATCCCACCCTTTAACTGTCCCTTCCGCAGTGCTGGTATGTATATCCTCATGGGACTACAGGGAAAACAGATCCAAAAACTGATCCAGGTTTAAAGTAACCACTGGTGAGGCTAATCTTTCATTTAAGTAAGTCCTACCAACAGTTTTATCAGCACAAATAAGATCATGTTGGAGGGCTGGTATAAAATGCTGGAGATTGAAGCATTTATAGCAACACCGTCACCTAAAACCATATCCAGAACTCACCTGTGGAGTCTCCTTTATGTCTACAATGACATTCAATTATTATTGGTTGGGGTTTTTTTTAGGACCTGGACACCCAAAATCCTCTTGTCATAACAATATTTTTGAAGCCGTATCACATCATGTCATTTTAATAACCTACTTAGCTTTCACACAGATATGAGTGCCGACAGTGTGAAAGTGCAGCCGCTGTAAGGAATTTCTCATTCAGCTACCTCCAATAAGGAGCAGGAGATGGACAGGCCTCAGCTGACAGCAGAGCTCCAGCAGCAGCAGCGCTGGCCAGCAGGCAAGACGATCCCACTAGAGCATATATACTACAAAAGACTAAAACATTTCTGAGCAAAAACATTTAATCCTTGCTCATATTAGGGCATCACACCTCTTCTCCTCCTTTGGTTTGTGCAACAGAAAGTTTGCTTAGGATTAGATGACGTTCACCTTTCTCACTGAGCAAAGGGGTGAAATGGCTCAGCTCTCCCATTCAAACAACTCCCTACCCCACAGCGACACAGAGCATGGCCACCAACACTCCTACTCAGAGATACCTTCCTTTTGCTGAGCTTAACACGCAGCAGCTATGAGACTGTCACCAAGTTATTCTTTGCAGAAGGAGTGTTTCACAAATTCCGTCAGGCTGCCTTAATCTCACCAATTCAACAAAAAATCTGTCCTCTTCCCTTTTTATTCTTTCCTGGATATGACCAGCTTGCATTATTCCCTCACCCAAACCCTGAACGCATACCAGCAAAGGAACCGGGAAATCAGATTCCACACAGCGGATATTAGAGCTGTTCTTCTGTAAGATCAGTATTTGTGATACGAACATGGAGAGGCCAAATTCAGGGCAAACATTCCTTCATCAAGGCCACCGGCAGTCCAACAGCATGTGAGGCTCAAACCTGCGCATGCTGTACACCGAGACTAGGAGGAAAACACAAAGCTTCAAAACAAGACTCCATCTTGCATCGCATCTCTGGCGCTGCCTTTGAGAATTACTGTGTTTAAGTAACGTAAGATGCAAAATCAGGACAGCCAGCATGCTCCCTAGGAATATCACAGTGCTGGAGACACCGCTGCCCAAGAATAAGACAACTGGTGCAAGTCCTTATAAGCCAGCCAAGTGATTGAACAAGGCAAACACATCAACATGTGTCATACTGCAAACCTTAACTTTGCCTTGTACAGAAAAGAAGCACTTAAAACACCCGTGGCAAGGCTTCAGTATGTTTTATCTAAGCTAGCACACGCAGCCAGGACGTCTATCCTGGAATCCAGTGATAGGGCTGGGGGAGCAGGGCCCGGCGGTGCACCCCAGGCTGTGTGCCATGGCATACGCAGTCAGTCACTGCCATTTCACTAGAATCACAGTCCTTCTTGAAGCTGAATTGTCTTCCTTCCTCCATTCCTGCAGTAAGAAAGGATTAAAACATTAAGGCCCATGAAATATGGTAAAACAAAAAGGGGAAAGAACTCAGTAAAGGTGGCTTAAAACAAAATGAAAATAATTTCAGAAGTCACTGACTCCCAAAGGAGCGACAGCATTTTGTCTCACAGGGAGAAGTGAAGAGGAGGTGCTCCCTGAAAAGCAGTGATATTCTGCATTACAGGACCACTGTGGAGAAATATTAAGATACAATATATAGATGTGGCCATTTTTATAGTTATTTCAAGCCAAACTTTAGAAAAATTTGGATGTTAAATTTTTACCCAGCTGAAGATTAATTTTCTTAAACTTCCATAGCTTGCTCATCACATTACTGTACCTTATAACTGCGAAATTTTATATAAATTTGGATTTTTAAGGATATACATCGTTGTATTAATTATTTCTATACTGTGTAGGCATGTAGAATAGCATGTATGTGCATATACAGCAGATATACAATGCTAATACATACAATCAGATACATGTATGTATACTAAACAAACTATAAATACAGTCTACATACATTAACACACACACAGGTATTATATGTGTGTATGTACACACATACAAAAGTATATGTATACTGTGTCTCCTGAAAGATGTCAAAGCAGAAAGACCAATCTGGGACAGAAAGGTGAAAGAGGATATATGGTCACAAAAATGTTTCATCCCAATTTTTCCAAGTCCAGTTTGACTGAGACCAAAACCATTTGTGCCATGACTCTAGAGAAGCACGCAAGCTTACTTACCATAGCCATTCGTAGGCTGCAATACAGCCTTGAAATCCTGAACACATGAGCGCACACTCCTTCCACGATACCTGAGCTGGAGCCTACTGAAGTCTATGAGAAGGAAGCAGCTCAGCACTGTTTATACTGACTCAACACTGCTCCTAAGCCAAACAATTTCTGCTTTGCTCTCCTTTACGATCTTTCTTTGTAGCATGCACGGGCTGGACTTGGGGGCAGAATCTGTTCCAACACATTCAAACAGAATTTCAGTTAAAGTAAGTTTAAGAGGACCACCGATACCTACTCAAAGAATACAGGAAGCCCCAAACTCATTTTTATTAAACTCAGTGAAGTTCCTTGTGTGTTATAGTTTAAGTTGAGAACATGCTCTTTAATAAGTGCTCCAGCTACAGCTCTGCAGAAAGAAGTCAATCCATTTTGAAAAGTTCAACATTTAAAGCATTATATACTATACTTACAATTCAAACAAATAAAATCTGTATTTTAACTGTGACAAATTTTGTTTAAATTAATTTTGTTGCAAAGAAAAAATATTTGCCAGTGAGATGTTAGTAGAAGTTATGTTCTGACAAACTACATTCAGATTCCCATTTTGCTAAATTCATTGCTTCTGTACATAAATACTTTTTAAAAAGAAAAAAAAAAGTAAGTATGTCACAGTACAAAGAGTGAAACATCACTATTTATTCCCCTTCATTCAGCTGCATGGGTAACACACACGTATGTAAAAAAAGTTACCCCAGAAGTTCCACTTTTCCTTCCAGTCTCCTGCTGTCAGCAAGCGATGAAAGCAGAAGACAGTTTAAGGAAAAGGAAGGCAGCTTCAAAAATCAAGCAGCAAAAGGAGAGGAGATATTACGGGAACAGGCAGGGCCCCTCTGACATCCAACTGCTGTGCATGCTGGGGAGCATGACGGGAATGAAGGGATGGTGGCCAGGCTTAATGTGCTTTCCTTAAATAGCTTCTCTTACTGCCACTGCTGGAGACAAAATCCTGAGCTAAACTCACCATTAACATGACCCAGGAGGACATTCCTTATACTAATATTTTCCCATGTTTTTTTTTTTTTTTAAAGACAGGAGATGCAGAGAAAAATATAAAGACAGGATGAAATTTTTTCCACCTCGCTTCCCGACATACCAGAAAGATGGTAATCAGTGCAGTTTAACACCCCCCACTCCTCCTTCCTCCCCCACCCATTCTAGAAATGGAGGGGGTGTAATTTCGCAGTAGGATACCCCAACAGTCCCCGCAGCAGAGGAAGTGGGGGAAGAGTCAAAAGCCAGGGAGTCTATTGGGAATTCTGTGAAAGCAGAATCTCCACCTGGGGGTTAATGGGTCTGCACTATATTTTTTGTTCTGCTTTTGAAAAAACAGACATTTCTGAGAGGGGCCCATACTTCACACAGCCATATTTTGTTACTAAGCTTTTTTGGTGGTTAATACATGTTTTCCCTCAAGGCTTTTCATAGAAGAAAAACCTGCAAAATACAATGGTAGTCAGAATGAACCTGCATGAAGTGAATCACATGGCACTAACATCTGGGAGGAGTAAGAACACAGAAGTTGTCGCAGCTCCATCCAAAGGAAAACCCAGGAAAGGCCTAAAATTCTGCACTGGTGATTAAGTGTTCCTGATTACAATGATGCTGCACGTTCAATAATACGTTGTTATACTTGTAGTAACAAAAAATGCTCATTTCCGCTCTTTATCAGTTTAGCCCAAAGAATAATTCCGACTTGGTTAACAGTGCTGGACTGAACAATTCCCATAGCAAGAAAAAACCAAGCTGGAAATCTAGTTTTCCACTGCACCACAATGCCTGAGCTGACGCAGCATTGCCATCTATTCCATGTTATCATGCATAAGACTATTTTTTTCTTATTTTACATCCCTTTTCACAGGTAAATCATTAAGGTAAGAGAAAAATCAGAGCATATGCCTCAAAGGTATGATGATTAGCCCAGCTCTGAAAGAGATGGATAATTTCTGCAACTAAAGAATGCAGCACGGTACCTGCTGAAACTCAGTAGGAGCTGACCTCAATTTATCAAAACTTTAAAAATTTGTCTTGGTGAAAAAGGGAGTAACACTTGAATACAGTCTGTTCAGAGCCAGCAGTAGCATATGGGTTCCTTCTGACTGAAAGGTCATGGTTTCATGAGCATTTCTTAAAAAGGTCATTTACACAACCTCCCCCATGGCCGTTACATCAGGGTGCCTATCCTGCCTCAGAGCTGCAACTGGACAAGAGGAACAGGAGTACCCTGCCTGACCTGAAGACTGATGGATTTCTTGTTCTCAAGAGCCCTCTTCAAAAGTTTCAATGCACATTTCTGAGTAATAGTGTAGCTGGGCTTTGGTTTTGGTTTAATCAGGATGAACACCATAAGATGGAGAGAACAACTTTTTTTCCTGAAAAATAAAAAGGAAATCATGTACCATCGTTTAATTCCATCTTTCTAATAATGCTACAAGTAACAAAATCTTTAGGGGGGTAAGCTTGATTAGCCTATTCATGAACACAGTTCAGATTCTTCTGAAAAAAAGTAAAATTCCAAATTGCACAATAATAATCCAATTCCTGCAGGAAAAAGAAGACAAAATATGAACAATTAAGTAAAAGCCTAACTCTATTTTGCAGAACATCACCTTTCATCATGGATCATTTAAAAACATCATGAGTATGTTCCAAACAAGTACTCAACAAAACCAGTAATGAACATGTGGCAAAAGTACAAAACTCCTTTGCACTATTAACAGATAAGTTCATTTAAGTATTAATACTAGCGTAAAATATGTAGGCGTTGTTTCATTTAATTTTGAAAATACCATATAAAAAACAATGCTCATAATTCCATCCACGGGATTCTACAAAGCTGCTGCTTCATTCAACAAATTTAAACTGTTTCAATATGAAAATTGCTCAAAAATCATTGCAGAGAATTTCCAAGCACTTGAACTGAAGCACAATCAAAGTATGAACTTGGTACATTTTTGCAGTTATTTCTAAAATAAGTTAATTTACATAAGTAGTCTCAAAATAACACAATGGGATTCAACTTCATTTTAGACATTTGGAAAGCAGTGTCATACTTTATTTAAAATAAACCCATGTAAAAACAAAGTTTAAATGAAAATGGTACCTGAAAAATAAATTATCTGATATAAAACAAATCAATAACTTAAAAACACACTAAATATACAAAATGTTTAACCATATACTGTACAGTATGGAAAACAATTAATAAAACCTTCTGTCCCACAAACAGATTAATTTATAAACAAAAGATTACATAAGGGAAATTAAATCAATAAAAAGACTAGAAGTACAGTATTATTCAAAATTACTGGTCAAATAAAGGTTTATCCCAACTTTTGTGTCAAATGTCTCAAGTAATTTTCTTCTCAATGACCAAGTGAAAAAGTTCAGCTGTACTACTGAAAAGGTGCTCAAAAATGTTTAAAAATAAGGAACAATAGTATGAGAATAAAGATTCTAAAACGTGAACACAGTAGCAATTTTTCAAGGTTTCAGGTGGCAGTTCTACTATTACTGATTTTTCCATCGTTACCAACAAAAAGAATTTAAGTGCTGAAAATTCCACTCAACAGAAAAATATTTCTAGTTCAACCTTTGTAAATATTTTACCAAGTGTGATATATAACCAATAACCACAGCAAGCCTGAAGAAAACAATACAGGATTTAAAGTCAAATCCACTCACTGAGTGTTGTGTTTTGCTTTAGAGATCATAAAGGCTTCAACTGGTTTTTAAATCATGCAGAGGAGAAAGCAACACTTACAAGTTTTGTTTAGTTTTACTACATAGGACCACTACAAAAAAGCAATCACAAAATGATGCTGTACCCGATTACTCTAAGAGTAGACACTTCTAGAAATTAACTGCAATTTTCAATTCTGCTGGCTGTGTCATGGAGAAGTCTCACAATACGCAGGTACCACCGCTTACAAGCAAGAGGGAGCTAATTGCGACCCTCTTTATGAAGTCTGCATTTTTTTTAAATTAAGTCGAAAACCAACAAGGTATAAGAAACATAGAAAACAAATGCTAGCCTTTTGATCTTCATATTCATCAGTTCTATCGTGCTGAGTCTCCAACATTGAGAAGTGCAGAGATACGTTAGAGGAACTTGCCTACAGCACAGAAAGATTCTTCTCCTTCCAAATATAGAGATTAAAGTACCTAGGGTGACAAATTCACTTCCGGGGTGGGGGGGGAAGTGCTGCTCCACTAAGGGAGCTATGTTTTCTTGTGCTAAATGTGAATTTGGTCCCTTCACTCTAAAGCTATTCTTAGGAGCCTAAAAGTAGAAATGTTACAACAAGGTGCTTCGCTGACAGTGTTACAAAGGACAAATTTCCTCATTATCAAAGTCAAAAATATGGTAACATTATGATAGAGGTAGCATTAGGATAAATTGCTCTGTATTTAACTTTCATGACTGAACCATGAGATCACTGTCAGCAGTTCACAAAAAGCTGTATATTAAAAAAACCTCCCACAAACCCTAACGTTTTGCAAGTAGATGTATCAGAGGACCTACTTTCAATAAACAGTTTATGTTATTATAAGACCTGTTTATTTCATTAAAAAAGTAAGCATGGGCACATTCTCCAAGTTTGTTTTTTTAAAGCACATATGTAACTATAAACTACCCAAAAAGTACCTTTAGTTATTACAGTTTATAATACACTGAAAAAAAAAAATCTCGCCTGAAATAGCTGAAGAATCTCTATTTTATTGACCTTATCCAGAATATTAAAGCAACATAGAACTATAATAAATGTTTAAGTACCTTAGGGACTACTCATTGCCAAAACTTAACATTCAAAATAATGGATCACCTTTACAGTTATTTCATCATTTTGGTTGTAACTGCTGAACATTCTTTCTATAAATAAACTGACCGACTAGTACTCACTGCAGCAGGAAATTTATCCTATTTTAGTGACTTGTGTATCTCTGGATTTT
The DNA here is from genome assembly GCF_964289735.1 of Phaethon aethereus. Classification (NCBI taxonomy): domain Eukaryota; kingdom Metazoa; phylum Chordata; class Aves; order Phaethontiformes; family Phaethontidae; genus Phaethon; species Phaethon aethereus. The sequence continues at coordinate 669,625 of NC_138602.1, forward strand.
CAGCGGGTTTCATGCTATCATGATACAGACGTGCTGAAAAAACATAGCCAACCAAAGGGAAGGAAAAAGATGTGTGGACACTATGGGGACACTGTTCTGGACAGTGGTGTTTCCTGCCTTCTCCTTCCACCCTAAAAGATGGATCCTCAAGTCCTTCTCAGGCCCAGATCTAGAGCAGAAGCAAAGGGATTGGCACAAACTGAGCACAGGAGGCAACATTAACTGCATTGGCTTGGCTCCCCTCCCTCCACACAGGAGAGTGGAGCAGAGCATCTCAAGTAAGCCAAATTCTACGATGATGTAGCTTGAAGAACAAAATAAATTCAGCACTTTAGTATAGAAACACCATCTAAAATGGGATCACTAGAGACCTAAACACACTAAGCTGCTTTGATCTGCTTGTGTTTATAGCTTTTCTGATGTTGTGATCTCCTCATCTGAAGGAACTGTACTTGCCTTTGCCAGCTTATATAAAGTACACAGCAACATTAGAGTTTCTTTTTCTGTATTTACTGTGAAATTTCCCTATCTACAAATGGTTAACAGAAGGTTTAAATTGTGGTTAGACTTGTGGCTAGCTTTCTGCACAGGAGTGAATTCCACTCATAGTGGAAATCTAGGAAGCAAATGTAAGTTACTGAGCAGGAATAAAAACTTATTAATAAATCAAGAGACTGGAAAAGACCAAGTCTTAATAAAGCCTTCAAGGAATTTTAATTTTGACAAAACTCAAATTTTTTACATACTAAGAAAACCTGTTTTGGTGAGGTTTTTTTGTTTGGTTTTGGGGGGTTTTTTTTGTTTGGTTTGTTTCGTTTTTATTCTGTACAACACAACTCAAGCCCAGAACACCTTCAGAGACGTTTGGAGGTGGTCTTCAACCACAGTCAGGACAGTTTTGCTCTTAACTAGGCGTTGTCTCATTTTTAGAGTGAAACTCCACAGTCTTGCAAAGAATGAAGACTGCTCATGTGCAATTTTGGAAGCAGCCCCATAACAAGAGTGTTTAGCAGCCACACCTTGGCCTGGTATGAGCTTTCTTGGAGTGCCAGATACAACAAGTACTTGAAAAAAAAAGTGGAGAAAAGGATAGGTACCAAGTAAGGGCAGCAGAGCTTCCCTTTCAAAAGAAATACCAAGATTAAAAAAAGTGATTCTAAAGCTAAAAGTGACAAAGCAATAATTAAAGTAACGCTAGACATTCAACAGCTGGTAAAATTTCCTGAAAAAGATAATTGGCTTAACATTCAAAGTCCTGAAGGATGATCAAGTCCCTACGAATGATCCTGCCCTCGCATAGTCAGCCTTTTTATTGCCACAGAAGCTAAGACTCAAAGGCGACTGATTTGCAGACTGCCTTCCAAACAAGATGGCTCATGGCCAGCAAAGCGAAAACCCAGGGTGACTCACCGCCGGAAAAAGCTACAGAAGCAAAGGCCTGTTTCTGCTGAAGTGCTAAGCATTCACATAGAAACAAGTTCTCTCTTTGTGAAAGCAAGTGAGTTTTGGATGCAAAGCAAATAGGTCCATTTGAAATTAGAGCCCAGCTGAAGCCTGACAACACTATCGCCGCTCTTGCCATAATATTCCCAATTGGCAAATCTTTAGCTCTGAAGCTAACCTTGACCGTAAGGAGATCAATGAAAAAGCCTTCTCTCCCTTTTCTTTTTAAACACAGGCAGATAAACGTCTCATTTTGTCACCGTATTCGTCTGTCTGATCAAATAAGCATAAAAAGGAAATGGTGTCACCCAAATTGCAGGTTCACGAAAACCAGATTGATACCTTCAGAAATGCTGGCACAAAAAAAACTTGCCCTGACCTCCAAGACATCGTAATTCTCTTCAAAATCTACACGTGAGACCCTGCAATAGGAGCATGGCCATTACTCTATTTTCATTAGGAATTATACCTCATCCTTCAGAAGCACATCCTGCCAGGCTTCTAACCTATTCTAAAGGACCCCAAAACATTCCTATCACAGCTGTTCCCTGTAGCACATCTGCAGTATGGACCATCAAATCCAGGCCTTTAAAATCTGATCATCACATCCCAATCCAGCAACCAAGACTTTCTAGTATTCTCCACCTTATTGAGCCTACTGCATCTTATGAGAAATATAAGAGACCTCTGCTTTGAGACAGGCCTTTGGTTTTACGAAGATCTTGTAAGCACTGAGACAGAAGTATCACCTGAAAGAAACATCTGTATTTCATCAAATTAGAGGACGAAAAATCAGAATATATCTGCAGTTTTTCTAAACTCCCTGAAGATTAAGAGGTCAAAACCTCTCTTGAAACAGGTATGTTCAAAGGAGAGCTTCAAAGGAGATTATGCTGGATGACATGGTAAGGAAGCCAGTTGCTCATACCTTTGAGTAGAAACACTGCTGGCATATTACTTGTTGTTAGAATTTTAAGACCAGAAGTTTCCTTTTGGTCTTTACTAGTAGGATGCATAGCCTATAGTTTTCCAAAAGCATCAAGAATACATACACAATTTTTTCTTGACTTTAGCTATTTATTCCATGTATTTATTGACTGTTAGAATGCAGCAGACCATATACTTCTTCTGGAATCAGCTCTTGATATTTTAGCATTTCCCCCCCCCTCTTTCCTGACTCAAGCAGCAGTGCTTTGCTCACACAAATTGCCTGGTAACTATTTTCAGTGCAATTCAAAGGAATCTGGGATCAGATGTTTCCTAAAAGAGATGTTTTTATACCACTACTGAAACAATATCCTGCATTTCCTTCTTGTTTAGCAAAGAACGAGAGATGGAAACATAGGGAAGCAGTCAGATGACAGTGGTGCCAAAAACACTCCATGAAGACGTTTTTTTTAAAAAAAAAAAAGTGACAGCTAGCAAGCTCACAGCAGTGTGCTGCTGATATGGTTGCAATGGCCAGCATGCTTGCAAGGATTACTGATGCACAGTCATATTTAGGGAGTCATTCATTGGAAGTCTGAACCCCCCACCTAAATGCTGTGATAAAACAGCAACTCTCATTTAGTTTGAAAATTAATCTTTATATGAAATAAGGCAAGAGAGAATGACAGGAAATTGGAGAGGATTGCAGACCCAATCCTGTGAACATGATAGTGTGAGGTTAAAAGGTGATGGGACACAGTAAGAGGACTTCCTTATACTAAGCAGTTTTAACTTGGGAGAAATCCCCCGAATGCTTCTGAATCTCTCCTTGTACACAGAAAAGAAATATTTGTTGAAGTGATAAGTGATGATAAATTCATGGAAACATCTGGAATAGACCTACAATAGACAGCCAGAAAGCACACTTTGGGGGTGGGAGTTGGTTGGTGCTTTGTCACAGCCACTGTTTTAGAGATCATCGTGCTTCTCAAAAGTGAACAGCAGAGTGAACAGCACTGTCGGGAAAGGCAAGGCTGAATGCATTAATAGCAAAAATCCCACTTAGGTTCACTGCACACAAGCTCAAAACCCCTGGGAGGCTGCTCATTGTGCCAAGGCCTATCTACGTGTCTTTAAGTATGCCATAGGCAGTTCCAGAAATATCAGCAACAGCATTTCCTAGACAGTGCTGAAGGTAGTTAAGGCAGATGGGCAGCTACTTCAGCCGATCTTCAGCGGCAGCACGCAGAGATGCTGATGCAGACTTCTTCAGTCTGTGCAAGACTGCAGACTCTATTGTAGAAAGAGAAACGATTGCAAACACAAGGCAAGGTCAGTGAGGGATGGAGTGATACAGGCAGCTGGCATAGAATGGTCTCTGGAATTCAAAAATAAGCTTTGGGACTGGTAGAGGTTCACACACAAAAAAGGAGACACTCCAATAAAACTGCCACTCTCCCCCTTCTGGCAACTGAACATAAACCCTAGACCTGAAAGTTGCCCAGGCCAAGTCACTAGTCGTTCACAGTATCCTTACACAGCCTTTACTTGATAGAGTAATCCTTTCCAGCTTTCCTATCAAAGAACACCTGCAGGGTTACATCAGTCTGTGGCACATAGTTTCTATGTCAGAGATTTATTGTAGTGCTCTTCTTTCACAACCCTTTTTCTTCTACTCATCTGTCAAAGGAGTTAATTTAAAACTCTTTAAGAGGAACTACCGTTCTTTAAAACGACACTCTTTGAAAGCTGGACACTTCGTGCAATACTTAGCAAAAAAAGAACAGAAAATAAAAAACAAAACAAAATTTGAGCAAAACAAAATCAAATTTAATGTTCTTAAATGCAAAAGTAAAAACAAACAAAAAACACAAAAAAGCAAAAGAAAATTAACAGAAACAGAACAACTCAAAGTTTCAAGGCAGTCTGCAGAAAACTTGGGGGATTAATCTTTAAATCTACAAATCAAAGGTTTTTTTTGTTAATATCTAACTTGCAAGTAGTAAGTACTTTTCTGCTGAGTGTTCAATAAGTAAAGCTAGTTGTCAAAACAAAATCCTATTAAAATAGAAAAATCTAGCACTCATTAGAAGGGATGCGAGAAATACAATGCTCAAATGTTTAACTTTTTTCTTTACAAAATAGAACTACCAAAGGAATTCAAACTATAATGATCTTTGTAAATGAGTAAGTATCTTGCTGCATTATAATGTACCAGTAAGTAGTGCACCATGCATTAAATATTTGGACAGAAGAGATTCAGTTCGATAAAGTAGCAACACATATTCGCACTCTTTTTGGAGTTGCATTTTGACTCTGAAATCTTGCTGGAGTTTCTTTGAAACTCTTTGGTCCATTCCTATTAGAAAGCGGGCTTTAAAAGTAATGTTTCTAAAACCTTTGAATTTGACAGCTTGGCCACTGCTCAGTGTGCAACTTACCTCATCAATGGTGTTAAAAGTTATGCTGGCATGCTACTACTTACAAGACCTTGACTTTAAAAAGCCTAATCCTCAACGATATATGTAGTAATGAATATTAATTGATTAAACAATTTACTGTCAACTAAAAACATTAGTATTTCTCAACTTTTCTTCCATACTACCAAAACTGGGGTAGAGAAGGTCAAGGGAATGGGTAGGAAAAACAACAACATAAAAAACCCAAGAAAATTAATTCAGCCTGATATTTTTCAGAAAATTCCAGTTTTTGCAGACAACATTCAATGGAACAAATGTTAGTCTCATAAGTGAAAGCATGCTTCAATTTTACCACCATCCAGAGGGTCTAGTTAATGCAATCTACTTAAGATTTCAGGGGATTTTTAACATGTTTTAAATGAAATAACTTAAAGGAACTTAAAATTGGTCTAACATTGTGGGATTTCAAACATTTGAACATGTCAGTTGCATCCCAGAATATAAAACCTTTTTCACTTCTCATTTAGACTAAGACAAACACTTGTGAAAATTGGCGCAAAATGAGTTTACACTAACAAAAATGTTTCAACTTCTGTCACTCAATTATCTATTTCATACAAAAAGCACGAGCAAGTTATTTGTGGGACTTGTTGGTTTTGAAGGAAACCTGTAAGATTTTGTCCCCCAGGCGGTAGCCATTAAGACTTGCTATGGCCATTGCAGCTTCTTCATAGTTTGTCATGGTCACAAAACCAAAACCTTTGCACTTGTTGGTGTTGAAATCTCGAATAACTTTCACATTGGTAACCGCACCAAAGGGGCCAAACATCTGCCAGAGGATTCCCTCATCAGCATCTTGACCAAGGTTGTAGATGAAGATACACCAGCCAGAAGATGCGTTTCCTGGAACATTTACACCAGAAAGCCCACTCATGTGATCTACACCCATAGGAGAGAACCTAGCAAATAAAAAGCACAATATTTCATGTAAAAGTTCAATTCAATTAAGCAAATTAACTTGAATGGGAAGCAACTGAAAATGAGTATTTTCTACATGGACATCAAAACCGCCAGAAACGTTTCCCCATTCAAATTGACAATCAAATTGACAGCTGCCAGGAAAAAAAAAAAAGTTAAGCATTCCAACTACTTTATCAATAGGGAACTAACCTTAGAAATAGGTAGGCAACAGAACAGTTGCAAGGCAAGATTAGGTGATCACCTTCACAGGGGACCTGGACTGATCTTTGAAACTTAGCTAGGCTGTTAAGAGTGCTCCATGGCATCAGTGCAGAATTGCTCGAGTACAGGTAACAGGCAACACCCCCCCAGAGGCCCCAGCTTGCTTCAGGCCACCCCCAGGCATCTCCCACTTATTTTGCTCAAGGAGTTTGCATCGCACATCCTACTTTTCTTGCCTCTAAAACAGCATGTTGGGAACTCTTAAGTCAAAGCATTTCTTTGGGTTTTGCTGGGGGGAGGGAAGGGGTGTTTTGTTGTTAGGAGTAGAGATTGTGCATATTAATTTTTTTTTTGTGGAACAGAACAAAACCTACTCCCTTTTCCACCATAAGGCAGCAGGTGCAGGCAAACACTCCCCAAACCAGCAGGCTACTAAATAAGCCACAGTCATGCATACCTGCAGCTAATAGGCAGCTAAGGAAATATTAGCACTTCCTCAATCAATTCTCAGTTGCTGGGATGCCCCACATTTCCAGCTACAGAATTTAAATCTCAGGTTTTTATTCCTTAATACCAGTTATGCAGCTATTCTAACTGCAGCAGCTTTCAAACATCAAAACAGCAAACCACATTTAAGTACACAGTTTTACAATTTCAGTATGCATGTATGGTTTTCTTATTAATTTTACATCTGACTTTACTGTACCGGATTTTTTAAAAATCACCTACCCACTCTTCCTAAACCCTGCCTCCTGCATAGTACCCAGCAGTATTTATGCATAACAAAAAGCAAAAAACCTGTCCTTTTTATACCTTGCTTTGTGTTACTTTATTTTCTCCTATAACCCACATCTCTAATTCCCCTTTATTCTATTTCTGGTCTCCACCCTAGAAATTCAAAGTTTCAGAATATTTTAATGCAATATTACAGTTGCACAGCTAAGCACTCAAAGGTCAGGAAATGTGAAAGTTAAGGTAAAAAACTCAATTTGATCCCTTGTGCTTGTGTATTATTTAAAAATGTGAGATCACATGATTGTAGAAATATAATTATACTATACCAGGGGTTCCCAAACTGTGGTGTACCACTGGTGATATGCAAACCACTTAAAAGCGGTACACGTGCTGCTCTCTGCCAAGAACATGGCGGTGGCAGTTCCTGATTCTCTGCTGACCTGGAGAAAACAGGGAACGGATGTCTGGGCAGTGAACGCTGCATTAAGTGCCAAACAGTTCCTCGCTGACTTTTTCTTGCCCTGCGTAAAGATAGGAGCTGCTGCTGTCTTTACACAGAAGGGAGGGCTCAAGGCAATGTGTATCAGAAGGAAGGGAAGTGGAGCTGCAGCAGCACACACATCCACGCAGGGAAGTCAGCTCATGTTCAGTATGGCACTTTGGCTGATGTACTCGTACAAGACTACTCAGTCACCATCTCTCCCACCCCAGGCTCTCCATTGCTCAGAGCTCATTTCCTTGGGCCCCTGAGCTATTAGACCCTCCTGTACCCAGAGGCGGGGGAGCTTTGGTGGTACAGACCCCTTCCCCTCCATCACACCCTAGCTGCTGCTGACTGCCTGGAGCCAGCCAGAGTTGACCTGGCTCAGCCCGGCTGCAACACAGCCGGTCGCTGACACTGCTGTTTGTAGAGCACAGTGTGGACACACCTGAGCTCATGCTGCACATACTCACTGCTGCTGCCACTGTTGGCCAGCCCCAAGCAAATCCAAGTTTGGGAATCCTTGTACTAGTAAAACTGAAAAAGCAGTTAAGAGTATCAGAATGTGAATCAGACACACTAATCCGTGTAATCTGGTAACTATGTGACATATTTACTGTTTATTTTGCTTTTATGTAGAAATGTTCCTGTGTTTGCATGCTTTACACGCTTACTTTTTCTGACACACACGTTCAGCTCTGTAGCTTCTTTCCATTTGAGTAATGACCTGGTAGGATGTATTTATCTTAATATCTGGAAAGTTTTCATCTCAACAGATCACCAGTCTTGGGTTCCTGTTCATAGGTATGTGGAGCAAAAAAAAAAAAAAAAAAAAAAAAAAAAAATCACTAAGCTCAGAATTCTATAATCTTGGTTCCAGCAGTCAGTGTAGCTCTGAACCCACTTGCTATAAAGCCTTGAGCTCGGCCCAGAAGCCCAGATCAACAGTACATCAAGGACTGGAAACACTTGTAGAAGAGCAGCTCAGCTGGAGGTTGAATGCAGGAAGACAACAAATCTAAATGCATATTACAGGCAAAATGATTGAAAATAGCAAGAACCTCTGTTCTTTGGATAGACTAATTTTCAAACAGATTCTCCTCTCTTCCTGCTTTGACTCAGAAAAACATACACACAAAAAAAACAAACCAGGGTAAAAACAACCCCTAAAGGACTTGAAAAGTAATTTCAAAAAAAACACCATATTACCTCACACATAATATCCCTCTTACCCAGATCTAACATGTTTTTCTAAAGTGAAGCTATACTTTGCAAGTTCACATGAAAAAGAAACCTTTCACAGAAGTTTCTGGCTAGTTAAAAAGCAACCATCAAAAAAAATTTACAAAATTGACTGTAAACATGGTACAGGATTAGACCTATGTGAAAGGCTAAATTTACATTTAGACATGGAAGCATCACACAGGACATGTGGCATGAGGGAGAGCACTCACACAATGAGTAGAGCAGGCTCCTCCTGCAATTCAGATGACCTGGCAAATCTCTATGCTTATGCTAGACCAAAGGCCTGCATAAGAGGGACACAAGATCTCTTTGATTAGCTTGGGATAACAGCCTGTATGTAGCCAGGCACAGAGTAGCTGACACATAATACCTCTTTGTCCTTTAAGATTACTCCTAGGAAGTTATACTTATTAAGGATGTTCAAAAAGACTGTCTGATTTGGGCAAACACTAAAGCACACAGAGATCCAAGATGTTTCGGAGAAAATTTTAAAATTCCATTAATACTGTAATTTGAGTGTTCTCAGTCTTATCATACTTACTGCTAGCATCCTCACTTTTGCATTTATTTTTATACTGTCTCTTCTACTTTGCTTTTTCAATCCTCCCTAAGCATCTGTAGATGATGTTATCTATGAATGGTTCTTTTAAGTAATGCTAATCTCAAAAGTCTGACATCTTGTGACATTTAAGTATCAACACAGTATAAGTCTTTTTAAATTGTAATCTTTTTCATTTTATACGCTTCTCATTTATATGAATGGTCTTTGCTCTACTGTTATGAGACACTGTTTCATTTAATAGATTCTAGGATTATTTTACACAGTAGAGTACATAATCTCAAAAGTGACACTCCCAAACAAAAACAATGTTTTTAGTTCTATGAAAGTCCTATAAATTCTTTTTGCTGAACTCTTTTCACTGCAATATGAGAACGGCTATATACAGCATCACAGGTGGGAGCAACCCCACAGCTTACATAATGCTAATAAGCAGTAATGTTATTTTTATTATTAGCCTGTGTTGCCTCCACACATGAGCTTGGCATCCTTTCATTTTTGAGTAGTTTCACAAAGAGCAGGAATTCAACTACACTGATACTGGTCATGTCCACCATTTTCCCCACAAGTAACTTTTTCTCCTATACCCTGATACAGATAGGAAACAATCTACTGTGTACAAAACAAGTCTTGTTGAGTATTCAGTGATACAAGCTTTAAGTCTGAAATAACAGGGTATTAAATCAAACAGCCACACATCAGAGAGCAGCAGCAATCAAAATAAGGGGTTTCAGTACCACATTCTTCTAAAACTTTAATGAAATACTATTCTGGATGAAATATTTTCTTCTCTAGCGTTCTCAACACAGACAACTTGCATCTACATTACAAATTGGCTTAGAAGTTGAAAATTTAAACAATTTCACTGGAGTGAAACAAAACAGATGTGTGGGAGCTGTTCGAGCAATCATGTCAGTGACAGGGTTAAACACTAGATCTAGAGTCTTCTCATATTTCCACTTCATCAAAGAATTATCAAGAAATAACAACTCCCCTTCAGGCATTTTGGACCTAGCTCATAGACTCCGGTATTGATAGAAGTATGCCCATTAAAATAAGACAGAAATGGCTCCAGCCCTGAACAAGCCTGAAAGCAAAGCCATCTGAACTGGGAATATTATTGAGATTTGAAAAAACATTCTTCTAGCATACAGTTCTGGTGAACTGTAAAAGCATAGGACTTCTAGAGACTTTCACCAGCCTTCTCAAGCTTTAGGAGCTAAACTCCTTAATTTCAGAGTTCAACACCTAAAGATCTGCTATTCTGTTTAAGTAACCAAATCTTACACTCAAAGAAACCCTTGCCCCAGATGTTTCATCTATACTCCAAACACAATCCCATTCTGCAGTGCCATTACTTTTGGATGGAAATGGAGAACACTTTGGACCATGTCTCAGAATTAGCAGGCCAACCCAGCATTCCAGTAGAACAAGGCATTAAGGCCAGTTCCTGCTGTGAGCCACAAATACCACAGTAACTACAAAGGATTAACAGAACGTTAAACAAAGGGTCTGAGAGTTATCTGTAGAAATAAATAATTACAAATTAGAGATACTGAAGGCTTAATCCTGGATTTACAGGGATATGATGGAATGAAATGAAGTGTAATCAAAATGTCAAGTTTAAGTATTCAACTTCTACATAGCAGAGACCACAACTGTAATTTATACAGACTATGAGCTCTTTGGAAGTAGCTTATCCTTTCATTATGTTTTGCTCACTACACAAAACAAGACTCAGTCCAAGCTAAGGTTCCTAAGCTTTACCACAGTATCAATCATTATAATGCATTAAGTTCAGCATCCTTTAAGGAAGACTCACAGAAAAACTTGCAGTTAACACCAAAGGTGGGAAGAAAAACAAGAAGGGCTGTGGGATAGTGCATGTGTTGTGCATATGTGTACATATGAGCATGCATGCACATATGACTCAGGGAATGAAGATTTATAGTAAGTGTTAAAGTTCTTGCAAGTCTGTGACAAGACATGAAGAGAGATGGCCAGTTCTAGTCTTCAAGTCAACTGGTGAATCTTGTCTCCACGGTGTATTCGGAACAGCATGGCTTAACCTAGAATTAACTCAGCTCTATTACTACCTCTGCCAATCTATAGCACCTAAAAATCTTCATCTCTTTCTCCATCAGCAAGCCTATAACTAGCAGCAGAAGTTCGTCAAAATGTGTTGACAAATAAGGACTGGGTACAGACAACTTGAATGGACATAGCTACCACAGAAGCAGGAATGGAACAGAAAGAGACAGAACATGTTCTTTTATCTTATCCCTACTTGTGAAGACTCATGCCTGTAGAAACATAGGAAATGCACACAAATAACATTAATGTTGCCCTTAATGGTACAATAAAAGAACAATGAACAAACTGAAGTGGAACCAAACAGTAACAAGCTTGGTGGTTCATCTAGCTTGGAGGTATCGCCAAGGTTGAGTCAGCCTATGCCCTGCATCAAAACCGCTTCCGTGAAGAGGTGGGTCATTGTCATAGGAGAATGAAGGGAACAGAAGACCCAGTGTGCAGACCAGATCCACTTAGGGAAGTCCGCTGCCTCCCTGGGGCCTGTGTTAAAGATGTGAAGAGAAAGCTTCCTACCTTGGAACAGCCCTTAGAGTATTATCCATTATTGATTTTTTCACATAGGCAGCGATGAAGTTGCTACAAGAAGTCTGAGGACAATCAAGAGAGACCTCAGGGCCTTGGTACGACTGCAATCCTGACTCTGGGATTGGGAGCGTAAGTAGTGTTCTCCTCTATCCTTCCAATTGCAGGGAATGATGAGGGAAGAAGCACAAAGAGCCAGCAGATCAATAGCTGGCTCCAAGCCTGGAGTCACCAGCAGAATTTTGTGGGTTTTGATCATGGGTCAGTTTACACAACATTGGCCTGCTGGTGGGGTACATCTGTCTCAAAGGGGGAAAAGGATCTTTGCACAGGAGTTAGCAGGGCTCATTAAAAGAGGTTTAAACTAGATTTGAAGGGGGAAAGGATAAAACCAGGCTTGCTAGAGATAAGCCTGGGGGCAGCATGCCAATGTTTGAGGGACAGCGTGCTAGTGAGGTCCTTCTGTTTGCCATCTCAGTGGAGGAAGGGGATGGAGATGAGGCAGCAAAGTCGCAAGGGTTATTGATGTGTTAGAAACCATGGAAGCACCTGTGAAAGGTCATATAGGGATTAGGGCTCCTCCCCCAAAAAAGGTGGCAGGATCAATAGCCCAACTGAAGTGCATCTACACCAATGCATGCAGCATGGGCAACAAACAGGAGGAGCTGGAAGCCATTGTGCAGCGGGAAAACTATGATATAGTTGCAATCACAGAAACATGGTGGGGTGCTGTAATGGATGGCTGTAAACTCTTCAGAAGGGATAGGCAAGGAATGAGAGGCAGTGGGGTAGCCTTATATATTAGGGAGTGTTTGGACTGTTTAGAGCTTGATGATGGTAGCGATAGGGTTGTTTATGGGGAAGGGGAAAGGCCAACAAGGCAGGTATCATGGTAGGAGTCTATTACAGACCACCCAACCAGGATGAAGAGGCAGATGACATACTCTATAAGCAGCCCTTAATCACTAGCCCTTGTTCTCTTGAGAGACTTCAACTTACCAGAAATCTGCTGGAAATACAATACAGCAGAGAGGAAACAGTCTAGGAATGTGTGGAAGATAACTAGGGAAGGCACCCTGGTGGACCTGTTGTTTATTAACAGAGAAGGGCTTATGGCTGATGTGATGGCTGGAGACCACTTTGGGCACAATGATCATGAAATGATAGTTTTCAATTCTTGGAGAAGTAAGGAGGAAGGTTAGCAGAACTGCCACCTTGGACTTCTGGGAGGCAGACTTTGGCCTGTTTAGAAGACTGGTAGGAGCAGTCCTGAAGGGCAAAGGAGTCCAGGAAGGCTGGACATTCTTCAAGAAGGAAATCTTCAAGGTGCAGAAGCAGGCCGTCCCCATGTGCTGGAAGATAAGCCAGAGGGGAAGATGACCAGCCTGGCTGAACTCAGCTGGAACTCAGGGGGGAAAAAAAGTTTATGACCTTTGGAAGAAGGGGCAGGCAACTCAGGACGACAAGGATGTCATGAGGTTATGCAGGGCGAAAATTAGAAAAGCCAAAGCCCAACTAGAACTTAATCTGGCTACTGCTGTAAAAGACAATTAAAAAAAAGTTTCTAAAAATACATTAACAACAAAAGGAGGGCTAAGGAGAAACTCCATAATTTTATTAGATACAGGTTGAAACATAGTGAGAAGGATGAGGAAAAGGCTGAGGTACTTAATGCCTTCTTTGTCTCAATCTTTAATAGTAAGGCCAGTTGTTCTCTGGGTACCCAGTCCCCTGAGCTGGAAGACAGGGACAGGGTGCAGAACAAAGCCCCCATAATCCAAGAGGAAGTGGTCAGTGACCTGACAGAGACACACACACACAAGCCTATGGGGCTGAATGGGATCCACCCAAGGGTACTGAAGGTGCTGGCAGAAGTGCTCACCAAGCCACTTCCAATCATTTACCAGCAGTCCTGGCTAACTGAGAAGGTCCTACTTGACTGGAAGTTACCAAATGTGATGCCTATCTACAAGAAGGGCCAGAAGAAGGATCCAGGAAACTACAGGCCTGTCACTCTGACCTTGGTGCCGGGGAAAGTTATGGAGCAGACCATCTTGAGTGCCACCACATGGCATGTACAGGACAACCAGGCAAACAGGCCCAGTCAGGATGGCCGAGCCCAGAGAGTTGTAGTGAATGGAGTTAAATCCAGTTGGCAGATGGTCACAAGTGGTGTTCCCCAGGGCTCAGTATTAGGGCCAGTTCTGTTTAATATCTTTAGCAATGATCTGGATGAGGGGATCGAGTGCTCCCTCAGTAAGTTTGCAGACGACACCAAGTTGGTGGGAGTGTTGATCTGCTGGAGGGTAGGAAGGCTCTGCAAAGGGATCTGGACAGGCTGGATCAATGGCCCAAGGCCAATTGCGTGAGGTTCAACAAGGCCAAGTGCCAGGTCCTGCACTTTAGTCACAACAATGCCATGCAACGCTACAGGCTTGGGGAGCAGTGGCTGGAAAGCTGCCCGGCCAAAAAGGACCCAGGGGTGCTGGCTGACAGCCGACTGAAGACAAGCCAGCAGTGTGCACAGGTGGCCAAGGTGGCCAACAGCATCCTGTACCAGAAATAGTGTGGCCAGCAGGAGCAGGGAAGTGATCATGCCCCAGTACTCTGCATTGGTGAGGCCCCACCTCGAATCCTGTGTTCAGTTTTGGGTCCCTCACTACAAGAAGGGCATTGAGGTGCTGGAGCATGTCCAGAGAAGGGCAACAAAGCTGGTGAGGGGTCTGGAGCACAAGTGTAATGAGGAGCACCTGAGGGAACTGGGTTTGTTTATTCTGGAGAAGAGGAGGCTGAGGGGAGACCTCATCGCTCTCTACAACTACCTGAAAGGAGGTTGTAGCAAGGTGGGGGGTCAGTCTCTTCTCCCAAGTAACTAGCAATACAACGTCAGGAAATGGCCTCAAGTTACGCCTGGGGAGGTTTAGACTGGATATTAGGAAAAAAAAAATTTTACTGAAAGAGTGGTCAAGCACTGGAGCAGGCTGCCTAGGGAAGTGTTGGAATCACCATCACTGGGAGGCATTTAAAAGACATGTAGATGTGGTGCTTGGGGACATGGTTTAGTGCTGGACTTGGCAGTGCTAGGTTAACGGTTGGACTTGATGATTTTAAAGGTCTTTTCCAACCTAAATGATTCTGTGACTCTATGATTGTAACTGGTGGTTAAAATTTAGTTTCACTTGCTACTACTAACGTAAATACATTAATAATTTCTACTATTACTGAGTGATCGTTACCAAATAACTTTAATTCTGTCCTGTATCTTAATTACGGATGTGAATATTATTTGTACTGCTTATTCTGACGCATCTTAATTCTGCTATAAATTTTAAGGGGAAGAATGACAATGAAAATGTCCAATTACATCAAAAATTGAAACATGAGACATAAGCCTCACGACTTTATAGGACCAGAACACATTGAAGCCCTGGGTGACACAAAAGACAGACATGTATGGTTTTTAATAGCTTACTTAACTGCCAACAATGTAGAATTTCATTCCTTGGTGTGGCTTAGAAAGCTTGGGTGTGGAGATCTGAATGAGTGTTTCAGAGAAATGAAATCTTGTTTGAGGAGCTGCCTGCATCAAACTTGCCTGGGCTACAGTTGAATAGAACCAGAGAATGACTGAGGTTGGCAGGGACCTCTTGAAATTCTCTAGTAAACCTCCCCACTCAGAAGAGGGGCACCTAGAGCAGGCTGATCAGGCCCATTCCAGTCAGGTTTTGAGCATCTGCAAGAATATCGGTCCACAGTCTCTTTCGGCAACCTGTTCAATCACCCTTAGTGTAACACAGATGACTGTGAAGTACTAATTCTCACTGGAGACACATTACACTAAAGCTTTATGGAAAAGCCACAACAATACTGCAACAGTAGCACTGCAAAAAGCTACTTGACTTTTTAGTCCAATTTTGCTGAGCTAATTGGATATCCCAGAGGAAAAAAAGAAAAAGAAAAAAGTAAATTCTCAGCAGGGAAACACTACTCTTGGAAACTCTCATGTACACATCTCATAACAAAGCCTAATACTTATCTGCAAGACAGTAAAAACAATGCATCTTCCAGAATGCTGTCCAACTATCAACACCCTCCTTTAAGCAGCTAAGGCAATTCAAATTCAAGCCTATTCATATTCAAAGCAACTAAGGCAATTCTCAAAGGCAAAATACATATTATCTTCCACAGCTCTGGAAACAGACAATATGTTGCAATAACTTACAAGAAGTCAAGGAAAGACAGAACACTGCACAGCTCAAGATGTAGGAAGAAATCCCACAGAATCTCTTAATCAGAAATAAGGTTTTCCTATTTTACTATGACACCTCTCTGCTGGAACCAATGATTCAGAGCTTTAATTAAGTTGCCAAATTATATTTGCATTCAGATATATGGACTACAGAATGGGGATCTGTTGAGACATGCATCTACCAATACCCATATGGAATCTGCTACTTTCTATCATCTCACTATACACTCAATTGCAGGAATAGACACTGTAGTGTACGTACCTTTACATAATTAACTTAAATATAAATTTTACAAGTAAAATTGTACATTAATCATATTTTAATTCAACAATTTATTTACATAACACTGCAGGACATATAGTGCACTATGTATTCATTCACACATGCTGCAATGAAGGTATTGCTGCACAGCTGCAAGATCACAGTTTCCCAGACGGACACGGGAATAGTAGTACCGCCTTAAATGCATTATTCTTCCTAACCTACCTGAATCTTTGCGCCTGGTGATGCACTGGCCCTCCAAACCGTCTAGCTGGTGAATGACACAGCTGCGATAACAGTGCCACATTTTTGTTCTGGTTAGGATTGGCTGCAAACTTCACTGTAATGGGTTCGGAGGAACCTGGGGGTTTGTGACCATTGAAATTTGTAATTGCCTCTTCTGCTTCTGACCTTTTGTCAAACCGGATAAATGCGACCCCTCTGGACAAACCTTTTAACCAAACCAATAAAAAAAATAAAAAAATTGAAGTTCAGGATAAACTCAAAATAACTTTGAAAGCAAAGAAAGAAAAAGTTAAATATTTCTATGGTCACAGCTTTCAAGTTCTCTACATTTAGTAATGTTTCTTCAGCAGCTAGAGAATAAAGTACAAAATTAAGAAACAAAAGACAAATTAACACATTCGTTTCAGCTATAACAACCACAGTGACTAAAACACTTAAAAAATCCCATGGTAGAATTTCATGAAATCCAACACCAACTGACATATCCATTAACACAACGAACTCCCAACATTTTAAATGAATTCCACAAAAAAAATATTCTAGTCCATTAAAAACTTAGCTTTGTTTACTATATCACTAAAAAGCATCTGCAAACACAAAATTGACACCAATTTTTCTAAATGTTTTCAGTTCGCCTCACTCTGGTTCGTAGATTGGTGCATGAAGGTCTAGCTCTAATAAAAATACTTTAACATTCTGAAATGAAGAGATCACAATTTCATCTACAGCACAGCCTTTATTTCTAGCTGTCACATACCTTATTTTTAATTCATGAAAAACTGACTAAAAATTACCTCTTGGTAACTGTACTGAAACTGCTGTTAAATATCTGCATCTTTTTTTTTTTCCCTAGTTGCAGACCCCAGCCACTGGATGCTGTTATCCTTCTGACTGAGGTAGAAGTTACACCTCATGAGATCTCTTCCTGCCCCCGCCGCCCACTTCTCATTTGTGACTTGACGATAGTCTGGAAATATTGTTTATCACAGTGAAGCTCAAAGGGTGCTTTTTGTTTAAATTTCATTCCAGAGCAGGTATTATGGCTAGACTAATTCTAGGACCTTGCCAACTCTGTTTCAGAAAGGGCTATATCAAATATTTTCATGTTGTCTCTACTCTACACCCACATAGGGCAATATTTGTTTAAGCTTATAATAAATTACGAAGTTGTTTATAACAATTGAACATTATTTCCTGTATTTCACAGAAGGAAATGCAGCACGGCAAAACCCTTGGCAAAAGGGAATCCAACCCTTACAACTACCCATAGAATAGTCTCTAGGAAAGGCATATTTTCATTTGGGGCACTGGGAGAATTTCCATAAATAAAAACTCATCTTGTTTATTGCATGTTGTTAAGTATGTAGAGTCACACAGAGAAGGCCTATTTCCTAAGTCACTCCACTTTCTGAAGAAAAGAACTGCAGAACAATGGCAGGAGATGGCTAGCACCAACTGCACAGCTGGTGTTTCTAGAGTGATTTGGAAAGAAGTCAACCTGTGAAGAAGGTATTCAATTTTTTTATTTCTTGCTGGTTACTTCCAAAACAGGAGGCTGGACCAGATCAGCTCATCAAATTAGAGCTGATGGCACTATATGCTCCAATACCACTGAGATTAGCCTTTCCATGCTGGGAAAGGCACAGAACAGCAGCATCGCTCAGAAGTCCACAAGGACTATCCCACAAGCCCAACATACTGTTACTTCTTCTCCACTTCCATGCTCTTCATCTTAGCACTTCTCACTTGATCTATCACAGTGTTATAATATAAATATTGCTGAAAGCATACTTTGAAACAGATTAATTCCCAAACACTAGAGAACAACCTCTGCTGAGAGGGTACGCCTAAAAGCAGATGAAAATTTGTCCTAACTGACAAATAGATCAAGATATGACATGCAGTGTGGCTACATTCTTGAAGTGAAAAGAAACCTAGGCTATACATGCATTAAAAACTTTATCACGTGAACAGAATACATTCTTCAAGCAATATATTATTAAAGTTATTTGAAAGCAAGCAGTATATTCTGAGCTGACATTGAATTAGACAGCATCATGCCTCAGCACACTCAATGAAAATGGTATTATTCCTGGAGAGATTTTAATTGCATGACTTCTGTCACCTCATTTTATAGCTCTGTCAAAGACACATGCTAGCTATCTAGACTCCATTGGCAGCCAGAGAAGGATGACTATTTTGGACACTTGTATTAATAAGTTTTCTGTGCCCTACAAGTCTTTCTTGCTTCGACCTACAGTTGTCACCTAGATAACTATCTCTAGAGATAGAGCCACACAGATACCGAAGTTGGACAAAATGAACCCTTCTCTCTAGGAAAGGAAGAATAGGATTTTCCTCGCTCAACACTGGAGTGTCTGCAATGTCAGTATCCAGCTCCCATCTAGTCACCTCAGATTTCTTTTATGCACAATCGCATTCACAGTGCAGTCTGACCAAATTGAAACACTTAAAAGCAGATGCCTACACAAGGCCCTGGCTCTGATGGAGGTACTTAACATTGTGGACTTTAGCATTTAGGTAGAGTAATCCCACCAAAAGCTGCTGATGGCCTACTCGAAATTACAGTAGATTCCTAACTAAGCATGAAAGTTGCTGCTTAATTACTATGTATAAATGTGTAAACTACCATATATGAATGTTAAATGTGCTAGAATTAGATTATCTTCTATTCTAATATAGCACATGTATGATCAATGAAAAAGTGTATTTGTAGAAGTTCTCTCCAAATTCACACATGACGTATGGGCTACTGGAAAAAAAAAAAAACACACACAGGACACCCCAGGTTACAGGATAAGCCATACTCTTCAATTGAAATAATTAGGTAAGAAATTAAAACTCTGTGAAAACACATTGTAACACTGTGTCAATTAACATTACAAAGGAAATCCTTAACTTTGGTCTCTCCTGAGCTGAGTGCTTAACTAAGCAACTTCTCCCTTTTCCTTTTTTTTTTTTTTAATAAATGAAACATTCAGAAGTTTCAAAAGGATAGTGCTAAGTGTATTAAGTTCATTCTTTTGGTTAGCAGTAACCACAGAGGACTCAAATGTTTTAAAATATGAGGAAATTGTGTGAGTTCCAAGTTGGTATAAAAGACAAAACACATTATTGTTCTGCTTTTTAATATATAACCTGGAATTTTCCTGTGGATAATAGCTGCATTTGTGTAAAGTAAAGGTAACATTAGTACTCCAGATTACAAACATTGCCCAGAAGCACACTGCACTACAGTAATATCAAGTGTCATAGCAAGAGAGTAATTTGGCACATCAGCAGCTCAGCCTGATCAAACTGACAATAAGAGGATAAAATATGATACGAGGTTTAGACTGTAAGCTAGCAAAGGAGGCAGCGTTAAATCATTCTCTGTTTTAAAGACGACATTGGAAAAGGATATCCCATTAAAATTATTTCAGTGGTTGACACCAGATGTCATGGTTAGTTTGTGGAAGTCTAGTTTAGTTTAGGAACTACCAGTCTCTGAAAAACACCACAGATGCTATACACTACAGTTTTATGAAGCTAGTGCAACAGAACTCACCCGTAGTTTGATCCACAAGCACACGCGAGTTGATGATGCGTCCAAAACGTGAAAACATATCTTCTACATCTTTTTGTGTCATTGACCTTGGTAGTCCACTGATATATAAATTAGCATCCTTAATAACTTCAGAACTTGGACGAGCATAGGAAACCTTTAAAAAAAGAAAAAAGAAGGTATGTTCAGGGTTTAAATAGGAAAGAGTAATTTATTTTATCATGAGTCATTTTCATTTATTCCCCACTAAACAATGCAGGCATATTTTACTGGAGTTCAAAGAGCAGAACAGGAAGAAGGTAGGGGAAAATTTCCAGAACAATAAGGAAAAAGTCATGTCTCTATACAACTCCATTTTGGGTTCATCCAACAGATAAAGAATATAGTAGCACTGCTATACAAAGATAGCAGTAGACTAATAGTGATGCTTCCAACAAACATATTTGCTACGTTGAAGAATCCCTGTCTGAAGTTCTGACTTGGGTACCGGACCTGTCAATAACCACCGATCGCACCAAGAACTTGTGATGTCAGTGGGGGGTTTTTTTTGGGGGGGGGGGTGTTCTTTTTTTTTTTCTTTCTTTCTTTTTTTTTTTTTTTTTTTTTTTACAGCCTCATAAAAAGATTTTACCAGCTGGAGTGCAGTTTCCTATCTTAATTTCTGCTACTAGAGAAAATGACAAATATCACCTAAGCATGTGTGATTTCCTACACATACAGTACTAGCTGTTATTTTGGAAAAGGGGTGCATGTATGTTAACATGATTTAACATAGGTATCAAGTATCTGAGATATACATGAGTTCAAAAACATGGCAACAGTTTGGAATTATCCCACCTACTGTTGTAAAAAATGGTGGGAATAAAAAAAAGGAATCTTTGAATACAAAGCTGTTAGAAAACTCAAGAAGCTTAACAGCTCACTTTACTCTTCTCCCAGATCCTACCTTTCTTGCAGTTGGAGGGCACACAAGCCTTACCACCAGAATGAAGTTTATCAGAAGGCCATTTTCATAGAAAACAGAAAGAATTTAGACATCCTACCTTGATAGTTTTTGACTGAAGTCTGAGGCCATTCAGTGTGTTTATTGCTCTTTCAGCATCTTTTGCAGTAACATAGTTCACAAAGCCGTAGCCTAAGCTGTGTCCTACATGGAAGAACATTTTTTAAAATTAATCCTAACACAAGAAAGTTAATCACCATCAAAATTAAAGGAAATGCAAATGAGAAAAAGTGAACTCAACATAAACATAATCCACACAGCAACTATTTAAATAAGCCAAAGAAGTTTCTGAAGGCTAGCATACATCATATGAAGTCACTCAAAGCTCTTTCATTTGTCACTTTGGACATCCCTCTGTCTTCAAGGACAGTCCCTATCAGAGGGCCACAGATGATCCATCAACAGTAAGAAATTCAAGACTAAAACGCCAACTCTGAACAGTCTTGTAAACTTAAATTCTTGCCTTTGTTGCACACTCATTAACAGACTTCATAAGTACAAACTTGTAGAAAAAGAGCAGAAAGTGAGAAAGTGTCAACGGATGAACTGCTGCGTAAGAAATCAGCAGGCTACTCATTTCTGTGTAGCTATTCCAACGTTCACTCCTAGAGACAAGAGGGGAAAAAAGTTTTCAATCTTTCATACATTCATATAGCTAATGAGCAGTAACTCTCCCCAACACAGGATAAAACTGAAGAGTGAAAAAATTGTCTTTAATGCAGACAATTCATGTACTATTACTTTAATGTTGTTTATGCAAGTTTACTCTTAACTCTGACAAAAAGAATTTGAGAGCAATAATACAAGTCTCCAACACATTTAAGACAAAGGATATTTATTTGGTTATTTATTTGTTCTGCTTCTATTTCTAACCTCCACAAATGCTACCATCAATTATAACACTACATACTAAGATCATTTCGGGCTGCAATTCCCCAACAGTTAGAGGCTCTTATCACCGTAGACCTAAAAATAACTAAAATACTTTCAAGACTCTTTCAGTGCAATAAAGCAACCCCCCATTCAATAAAAGATACACCTTTTTCAGGTTTATCTGAAACACCTTCTCCTTGTTTCAGCCAGATCAATGGGATTTTCTAAAGAAAATTTAAGTATGCATAGGAGAATGTGCTATTTTAACAATATACTATTTTAAAGTAATGTTGTTATTAAGCTCTGTCGTTAGGCTTGAGAACACTAGAAGACGCAGCTAATCCTTATAGAGGAGGATTCTCTTCTGAAATGTAGCCCTTTAATTACACAGCATGGCTCCACAATAGTCTTAGCTAGCAAGGAAGTTTTCTTACACTTTCCAGAGATTTCAGAACATCAAATATGGCCCCACCCTGCAAGTCAGATTATCCTAGCACAAAATGTCAGAGAAGCTGAAGAAGAGGGCTCTAACAGACACTGCAGATTAACCCCGCCTACTGAAAAGAGAA
This sequence comes from Phaethon aethereus, assembly GCF_964289735.1. Classification (NCBI taxonomy): domain Eukaryota; kingdom Metazoa; phylum Chordata; class Aves; order Phaethontiformes; family Phaethontidae; genus Phaethon; species Phaethon aethereus. Next base: position 692,000 of record NC_138602.1, read on the forward strand.
TCACCAGTCTACTGAAGGAATTGAGACCTATGAGTCTAAAAGCCATGAGGGATGGAAGGAAGCTCCAAATAACCCTCACAGTGTTATTACTAACAGCATACATGATAGATTGACTGCAGCATAACTGCAACAGCACAACCCCCTTGCCTGTCCTCTGCATTTGTCCGCTTTGCTGTGAATCGTAACAGACCAGTAACTCATCTAAACCCAAATAATGTAATTGCCCATTTCCTAATACACTCCTTGTATAAACAGTCCCAGTTAATTTTTACTGTCTTGCTAAAGCTCTTAAAGAAGCCAGATCCCCTTTGTGTTCAACCCACATACAGGAACAATATCCTGTCCTCTTACAAACCTAGTGTTAAAACATCTCCACTAGCACAGATCAAACTCTCCTTCTGCGCAGCGGTAATGGCAAATCGCTCTTTGATAACCAAGTAGGATTTCATTCCGCACAGGAGACAAATCAATGCAATAAAAGCAATATCTTAGATGCCAGCTTCTGCAGCTTTATCCTTTAAAGGTCTACAGATAACATTGATCAGAATTCTGCAGACATATCTTACATGTGCCTACAGCATGGTTTTTGTCAATTTCTTTATAACATTCATTTTCTGGTTTATTAGTCAGAAATGGTCAGTCATTTAGATCAAATCTCATTAGTCAATCACTTACCTATTGAGATTCTTTTCCCCCGATTAAGAAAATGAATAATTTAAGAATTAGAAAAATGTTTAGCACCTGGACCCTGGCTTATTTCTCCAGAACCTGACCAAGAAAACAAAGATGAGTTTAAGAGGGAACAAATGCGACGCAGACAGTACGCAACGACTTTTTCTCTCCTAAGAGGGTGGGAAGAGTCTGACAGCCCTCACAGGTACAGCACGCCAGCACCTGCTCTGATAACCCAGAGTACCAGCTGCTTTATATATATTTTCAGTCTGTCCCAAAAGCCACATAAACATGAATATTCCAGCAAACTACAGAATAAAACCAGGACCTAATAAAAGTTTATAAAAATAGGCCCTTAGAGACCAGGGAAACAGACTTCAACAAGACTAATCCCTCCAAGTCTGAACCACTGAGCCCTGGCAGTCAGGGCTGTCACTCCGCAGGTGGACGCTGCACTGGGGAGGGGGTGACTATATTCTTCAGGCAGGGGAAGAAAAGCAGGATTGCACATACAAATTTATTAAGCTATCTTTAGTACACTGAGTCATGCAGATTAGGGGCTCAGCCTATGACCAGTGTGAGTGAGTATCCTTCCCGATTTCACTGCAACAAGTTTGCAGAGAATGCAGTAGGCAGGCAACCGTTACTTATCCAGCAGCTTTCCTGCGAAGCATCAGACAGGTTACATGTTTATGCAGTGTTTGAGATCAGTGACAAGATTAATCTACTTACATACAGGATAAAACCAAAGCTAAGTAACAGCACTCGTGGACACACAGGACCAAAAGGGAACACATGATCTGGGTCCCATCCTTGTAATCACAAACTGTACATATTCCCTTTCCCTAAAACATAAGCAAGGTTCACATTAAAAGCAGTTAGATTTTTGTCCCAAGCACTCCGATTGAAAGCATGTTCTACAAACCTCCTCCAATGCTCTCCTTTTCTAAATGCAGGTCTCCACACTTTGCATCCACTTGTTCTTACGCAAATACTGTCCTTGAGCATACACGAGCTTATCCTTCCAAGCGTCTGTTCCCTGAAGTACACACAAGCAGTGACCAGATCCCCTTGGCCGCCTTTGCTGTTTTCATCTGAGCAAAATTCTGCACCTTCTCTATTTCTAATTTTATACAGGTTGCTCTATGACTATTCCTTAGTCGTAAGTTTGAAAGCCCTGGGAAAAGACAGCAGGGACATATTTGGGCTGACAGAAACAAACTCAGATTAAAAGGAGATGGGTCTGAAAAGTCATAGGATTACAACAGTTACCAGATTTTCTCATATTCACTGTAGGCATTTGACAATAAATTCGCACTGAAACCCAGAAATTATAGTCCTGTTAACTTCTACCTGCCACTAGATAAGAAAATATCTACTACCTATCTTTCTCTACAAAAATCTAGAATACAGACCTTCCCTCTTAGACTGTACTTACCACCTTTAAATTACATCAGCGTAACATGACTTTACAGTCCTTAAGTGCTAAAAAAAAGCCAACCCAGGCAAAACTGACAACATATATTAACGTATCTTGCTCTAAATACTTAAAACCATCAGTCTCAGCCATCTCCTGCCATTCAGTTACTTGTTTTCATCTCTAAACAGGCTAGGATATCTAGCACTCAACAGCCCTATCACTGCAAGAGGCATGTTCCACAGTTCCCCTGACAGACCTGACATTCACTCTTCAGGAATGCTCTCTGCTTCACAATTTTATTCCGTATTCCCTCCTCCTAAACAGTACAAACTACCTTTCTTTTAGGACATGCCAGAAAACATTTAAGAAATCAGCATTTACACAGCATTATGTCAAGTGTTGATCCCAGGCAAAGAGACAAGTTATTTGCTTTATCATGATGTTAAGAGCCTGCTAGAAACCTGTTGTGCAAAAGAAGGCAGTACTATAACAGTTTTACTAGATAAGTAATTAAAAACCTTTTTAAAAGTTTGCATATACATAAACGCAAATCTACAAGAGACAAAGATAAGAAAAAGAAATAAGTAGGTCCTTAAATTAACAAAATGACCATAAAACCTAGTTTTAAGCAAACTACCATACTCCTTCAGCAGAAAGAATCTAGTTTTGTTTCCGCGATAAAAAGCCCTTTCATGAAAGAGGGTACTCATTTTCTTTCTGTGCATCACTTGGTTTTCTGTCCATGTCCTTGCTTCCTTTCCCAGTTCCCTGAGATGCACTGCTTCAGTTACGAGCTCGTTTCTTATTCCCCTCCCGCTACTGAATGACAACTCTAGTTTCACTGGGGAGCCTAAATACAAGACCAGAGCTAGTACTTCTTTTCCACTTCACCGCTTTAATTAAAAAAACCCACAAGTGAACAACACAGAAGGATGGAACAGATCTCCCCAAATGTCACTCAGGGGAGGACGTGGCATCTTGGAGAGTTGGGTTTGGTTTTTTGTTTGTTTGGCTTTACAAAGTGTGCTGCGAGTGACAACCAGATAGCTTAAATATGTATGAACGCATCAAGAAATATCACGTCCAAATATCAGACATCCATGTGCTGAAAAAGCAGAATTCAAAGTGGTGACACTATAGTTTCAGAGGATGAGAACAGATTAAAAGTACTCAGATGTGCCTTGTGTGGGCTTTCTTTAGTGCAATTACACTACTGTATAGCTGGGGACACATAATCACATCAACCCTGAGAAAAATGCAAGCATTCTTGCATCAAACTTCCAAAAAAAAAAAAAGGTTATGCCAATGCAGAAGTGCAACAAGGTAGGATCGGCAGCGCAAGTGATCAAGAGGCTATATTCTAACCCTCTGAGACAAGGCAACACTATGCATACAGCATCTTTTGTTTCCTAACATCCAGGAAAACAAGCAGATGTGTCGGCAGAGCAGCCTGGCTAAGCAGGGAACTCATGGCAGAGCTCCAATGCAAACAGGCAGCATGAAGGAGATGAAAGAAGAAACAGCCTACAAAAGGAGGAATTTAGAAACACTGTCCACTCAGTCTCAGGAAAGCCAGAGCTCAATTGCAGTTGAGACTTGAAACAAATGCAAAAAAAAAAAGTATCAAGGGTAACAAGAGAAGTTTCTACTGCTGGCTCAGCAGTACAAGGCTGAAAAAGAAAAATGTGGGACAGCCGCTGAATGGGGTATGATTTGGTGAGAGTGGTACATGATGCCTTCTTTGCCTCACTCTTCAAAGTCTAGCAGGCCTCTGCACTCAGGGAAGGAGTTCAAGGAGAAGGACTGTTGGATGAAGAACAAGTCAGGGACTGACTGATTGACAGAACTTGACCCATACAAGTCCCTGGGATGAGATGGGCTCCTTCTAAGGGCATTGAGATACCAGGCTCACATCCTGTCCAAAACTGCTCTCTATCTAATCTTTGAATGGTCACGGAAATGGGAAGAGGTCCCGAACAACTGCAGGAAGGCAAATGCCACATCAGTCTTCAAAAAGAGACCAAAAAACCCACACACGCACTCTACATGTATACTGGCAACAAGTGGAGTTTTGCAGGGATCTATCCTGGGACCTGCTGTTTAACTTTTTATCCATGACCTGGAAGAGGTGATGGGAGTGCACTCTCACCAAGATTGGAGATGACACCAGGTTGGGAGGAACCTGTCAATACACTCGAGGGTAGGGCTTTCACCCAGAGGGACCTAAACACACTGAAGGAATGGGTCAACAGACACCTTATGAAATGCAGCAAGGACAAATGCAAAGTCCTGATCACGGGAAGGAAGAAAGCCTGGCAACAACACAGACTGGGTAGTTATTGATCGGAGAGCAGCTCTATGGAAAAGGAGCTGATAATCACGGTATAAAGCAAGGCAAGCATGAGCCAACAGGGCACTATGACAGAGACAGTTAACAGCATCCTGCATTGTACTAACAGAAGTACAGTCAGAAGACAGAAGGAAGAGATCATCCCCCTTTACTCCACACTCACTAGACCACACCAAGACTACTGCATCAAATTGTTAATATAGGAAAGACACTGATAAACCGGAGTAAGCTCAGCAAAGGGCCACCAACATCCTCAGAGGACTGGAGCATACAGAGGTTTACAAGACCAGATGGGATAAAGTCCTGTGTAACCTGGTCTGACCTCACAGGTGACTGCTCTGAGCAGGCCAGACTAGTGTCCCTTAAAACGGCACCATCCCAAATGACAGAATGAGGAACTCAACACTACATTAATCCGAGGTTCTTCCAGTTCTACAGAACAAGGTCTTTTTGTATTAAGACAGCCTAGATGCATACTTCATCTAAGTAGGGATGTGACAGAACTAAATATTAATGAAAGGTTTAAAGAAGGTAAAGAACAACACTTTTTTTCTCCCTCACAGTATTTTCTCCCATTCATGGAATCATTTCCAAGTTTTGAGTTTATTTCTAATGTAGTCCTTAAACCAAAGCCTGGAATTACCAAAACTGCTACATGGGTGGACTAGTTACTCTGTCACACATTTTTGGAAGGACCCACTCTCATAGTCTATTTTTAATTGAGTGAAAACCTCATTTCTGTAGGTTTCCACTAGTTTCCTTCTGTCTTTTTTTTGTCCAGTGGTCTCAGCCGATGATGCTGGTTTCTAGCTCCCACTCATGTCCTTCAGCCCAATGTTAAAGCTGCTCCACATCGTAAGAGTTAACCACTTTTTCACTTTAATATTCTAAATGCCAACTTCAGAACCTTCAATGTTCTACATGCACTGCCTGGCTTGACTTTGGAAACAAGAAGTTGTTATTTGTTTCCCTCTTGGCAGTTTTTGTTTTCATAATACAAGGTGTCCTTACAAAAAGGCAGCTTCTTGAATGATTTTTATCAAAACATGTTTTTGTATGTTAACAAACATCTCAAGTGCTTAATCACCCATCTTCAAAACTAACAGTAGAAGGGCATGATTTTCCATTACAAGTCTATGCACTGTTGTAAGGCTGGATTAGTCAGATCAACACTACACCAGGAATCACTGCACCATGCTCTACTTAACACTTTAAGCATACCATTTAGAGTACAAAACCAAAAGCTTAGGTTTATATTTAAGCATTTCCATTATATTTGTCCTTTAAACACCTCTATGGTCAGTGTCAATGCAACAGCTCAATACCTTTCTTCCACAGTAACTGCATTCAGCTTTATTACCGTTTCTATGACTAAGACACAGATTGCTATCTGATCCAACTCCTGCTTCTGCTTAAGACTTAAAACCAGCATGTCTTACTGAAAAGACTTTTGATTGCAACAGAAAGGAACTAGAAAGGAATCAAAGAAAATAGTATCTAGGTTTACTGATAACAATTTTCAAATACAGAATGTGTTCCCACTGCTTCATTTAGCTTTACAAACCAGGACACAAACCACTTTCTGTTCCATGGCCAAATGATGAATACTCTCATTTATGGAATTTTAAGGGCAAAATCACATTTAACAGGTTTGGAAAGCCTGACCTTCAAAAAAAACTCAGGAAAACATTATGAATTACAAATAAAGTGGCCTCTCCTCCACTTGCAAAATAAATGGCATTTGCCGTGAAACAAAGATGACTTCAAGCAATTCAAACAGACACTTCTGAAAAAAGTCAAAAGCTACAAAGCTAAGTTGATATAAGTCTGTTTTTTATCCCAGCTCAAAGAGACAGCTTCCAGGAACTCACTATCTCCACAATATTTAAAAAAATTCCACCATATGAAGCAAGAGTGACAGCTTTAAATCCTGAAAACAAAAGGTTTACTATTTTTAGTAATTCATTTCATTTAATGAAGCCCTTCTACATACTTATCATTTCTATACGTTCTCTTTATATTTTTTCCTTTCATTTCCAGAACATTTTTCTACTGAGATTTAATTTACGTTGCTCCAGGGCTCTTTTTCCAGATGAACTGCCAGCATCCTAGATGCTGTGATGTGAAAAGGATTTGTGAAGTGAACACAGAAAATAACAGGGCCAAAATTGTGCATGAATACCACAGGCTGATTTCCTGAGGAAGTCTTTGGGAAGAAATGCCCTCCCCACTTACTGTAAGATCTCATTTCTTTAAATTTTAGGATAGATTTCATTAATCTGTGGTTGGAACATAAACCTGACTACTCAAGACACCCAGGGCTGAAAAAAACCACTCCCGCCATCTCATGTCAGGAGTGTCACATGAAGACACACTTTCCAAATTAATGATACTTTTTTAGCTGCAAACATTACAATGCAAAAATCTCAGCAAGTATTCAGAGTCAACACAATCATAAGTTAAGTTGAACTAAATTGTTATTCTGCATAAAAATACCGATTCTCTGTTGGAAGAGAATGAAAGTACTTTAAGAAGATATAGCACAGTAACTCTCACTAAAAAAAAGTTGAAAAATATTGGAGTACAACTGAAGATTTTGCTACATGGCTCATTTTTATGGCTTGATGAGGGTAAAGAAAGGCAAACAAAGTGAAGATGTCAGCTTTTGTAAAGCCAAGTACTTCATGCAATGGCTAGTACAACTGTGTTGGCCTTTTTGACTTTATGTGCCTATGTATCTAAGGAGGGATACTAAGCATTGAATATATTTAACCTTTCAGTATCTTCAGATAGAGTAAAAGGATACCCACAATCCTAAAAGTAGGAAGTCTTCCTCCATTATGCCAGCCCTACCTTAAAGTTTTCAGAGAACACTGTTGAGGTCCCTCTGAATGGCAGCACAACCACCTGGTGTACCAGCCACTCCTCCCAGTTTGGGATCAGCTGCAAATGTGCTGAGGGTGCAATCTGTCCCATCATCCAGGTCATTAACAAAAATTTTAAACAGAATTGGCCCCAATATCAAATCGTCAGGTACTTCACTAGTGACTGGCCCTCAGCTGGATTTCATGCTGTTGATAACCAACCTGGAGAGATTGGTTTTCAATCCAGCCACAGGTCCTTCACTTGGTGACACAGGTCCTCCAGCAGTGATAAGACCATGTCCCTCTAGCCTACCTGAGAGGGCCCAGGCACACCCTGTAGCCTAAGACCTGCAGAGCTGCACCCTCTTTTTGGACAAGGTAGCTCTTTTTCAGTCAAGGCCTCCGATGTTACAGCTGCTACAATGACTGCTGGAGACTGTGCAGCATGTCACCACCATTGCTGAGTCTGTATCAGCTGATCACAACACAGTCCATGGTCCCCATCTGCACTGCTATGCCTGTTTACAGCACTTTCAGAACTATGCTCTAGGCTAAACTGTTATATAGGTCTGTCCTAAGCAATAGTTAAAAAGGTGCTTGACGCTCCCTAACCAGGGGTCAACTGTAAAGAAAGCTACAACCTCCCTTTGATCAAGTACATCTAACAGAGCTCAGAGCTCCTTAGTAGAAGTCAAGGTCTCCTACAGCTATCCTTCCCTGGCAGCAGCAAGCACTCCAGTTCCTCAAAGGGTTCCCAGCAGTCTGTTGACAATCCCAGAAGTTCCCAGAACATTTAGAAGCAGAGCCCAGGAACTGCTGCACCAGCTGCTGCTTCTGCTAGCTGTGCTCTGAACCCACTTAAAGAAGCCAAGCAACCTTTTATATTAAGTGTATTCCCATACTCTTGCTAGAACTCAGTTATTACCTCTGAGGTAGTTTATATGGCCAACTTTATGACAAAGGAAATTAAGTTAAGCTGGCAAAGCTAGAAGGGTGTTAACATTTTCAGTATTTGGCCAACTTGTCTGCAAACCATTTGCACTTTTCATTAAGTAACCATTGTTCCTAGGCATTCTTGAATGCACATTTAAAGAAATTGCATACCACCAAATGTGATTAAAAAGCTAGAAAAAAAATCCAGGGGTAATGATGCATTCCAATTACACAGTTAACAGCAAAACTGCGTAAGCAATTTCATGGTTGTTTTCCATGCAGAAAGAAACTATTTCAGCCAAAGAGAATATTTAAATACTTCCCACAAAACAAGAACACTTAAGAAGAATTCTGTTTCTAGCCTGGAGTTCACTGCAATAGTGAAATGAATAGTTATCTGATCATGTGAGGTAGAGAGCTACTTACCGCCTTTCAGCATCTGAAAGAGGTGCAATAAAATCTTCCTTCCCTTTTTGCTTTTAAAAGTTTACAAGGACACAGCCATTCATTTCTTTTTCAGCTGCATAATTTCTGTGAGAGAGTCTTCCAGAGAAGACATCACAAAAAGGAAAAGACAGGGAAAAGGTGAAGATGCACACCAATTCCTGAGGAATTCCAGCTACCCTAGAAGTCATTTATTTTTGGTCCTGTAAGCAACATGCACATGCACACTCACAGTGCGAGTGAGCCATAATGACAGTATTTTTTGAGATGGACCCCAGATTTCTGCACACCTTAACAAGTGACCCCAAAATGCCCATTCTGCTTCACATTTTTCAGCAACAGCAGAGCAATACCTTTGCCCCTGATAGCTGATGATCAAGGAGTTCAACATTAGCAAGCTCCATCAGAGCTCAAACATACACAAATGCAGAGAGCTGAGAGGAAGTCCACTGTCTCCTATCAATGTCTGCATAGAGATGGCCATATTTTGGTAGTTGACAGGTACAGACAGAGCCTTTGGCACAGTATGAAGGATCATACCCTAGATTTCCTAGAGTAGAAAGTTAAGAGTATCATAGGGATACCTTATTCCCTGCGTAAGCAGTACAGAAGGTGTAAGGGAGAACACGAACCCTCAGGAAGTTGGATGCCTCCCTAACAAAATTAACCGCTATTACACAGAACACTTACAGAGAGGTTGTACTGGGTCTGGCCGAGATGGAGTTAATTATCCCCACAGCAGCCCTCATAGTGCTGTGCTTTGTCTTGGCAGCTAGAATGGTGGTGATGATACACCAGGGTTATCCAACATTACCTGCCCCCTGCCCCAGTAGGCTGGGGGTGGGTGAGATTTTGGGAGGGGACACAGCCAGGACAGCTGACCCAAACTGACCAAAGGGATATGCCGTACCATATGACATCAGGTCAGCAATAAAAGCTAAGAGAAAGGAGGAGGAGCAGGGGGGCATTAGTTTTTTCAACGTTTGTCTTCCAGAGCAACTGCTATGAATACTGAAGCCCTGCTTCCCGGGAAGTGGCTGAATATCACCTGCTGATGGGAAGCAGAGAGCAAATCTTTTGTTTTCTTTTGCTTCCATGCACAGCCTTTGCTTTCTTATTAAACTGCCTTTATCTTGACCCACATGTTTGGTTATTTTTTTTTCCCCCCCATCCTAGTTTCTCCCCCCTGTCCCACTGAGGAGGGGAGCAATAGAGCAGCTTGGTGGGACCTGGCATCCTGCCAAGGTCAACCCACCACAGAGGTGCACACAGCAAACTTGTCACCAGGAACTCAGGGCAGGGCTATGGATGTCATGAGCAATAAACAGACCCCACAGTAGTCTGAGACCCTCAACACATGGGAAAAGTTTAACCCAACCTTCTCAGAGATTTGGGACAGTCAGGTTTGAAAGTACCAACACTTCAGCAGGGTAAGGGGAAGAGGAAGACCGAGAAACTAAATACAAGTTGCATTCACGGCAGACTAACTTCCAGCATTAGCATTTGGACTAGGAGGACTAGAATCTGCATACACCTGCACGAACAGCAGACTAAAGATAAGCAGGTTCTCTCAGAAAATTTACAGCTATTGATTAGAAGCAGCTGCATTGTGCTGTCAGATATCCTGACACGATGAGTCATCCGCACCAGTGCTGCAAGAAATTCAGCAAGACTAGAGTGGCACAAAGGCCTGGATTTCTGCATTGACAGATACTCAAGGAGCAGAAATACTTAAAAAATGTTCACCTGTAAGAAGAGTCCAGCACAGCGGATTAGCTGTAAACCCAAACCCCAGAATCTGGATGTCCCAGCAAAGTCAAGCACCCTCCCAGTGCAAAACATGGTATAGGACCTATTTCTTCTGTTGAGTCATCCATGGTAGGAGGCAGTGGCTCCAAGAGGACATTTCACACTATACACAGCCTTGGGCAGGAAATCAGTACAGAGGACAAATTTGGCACCACTGTGTCTGAAGTCCGTAGGGCTACAGTCTAATCAGTGCAGGCTGATCGGACAAGCCCCAGTACTGTTCCTTGCTTTCAGCCTCATGAGCCAGAGCTGCAGGAAGAGAGGACTTCATCAACTGAATTGGGTCAATGGCTACTCCCAAGCCCCAGCAATCGCCACAAAGGCCAGGATACGCAACAGTGAAAAGTTACATCTCGGACTTGACACTGTGCAACGCTATACTGGGAAGCGACCTTCTAATGTTTCCCCAGGGCTCACAGCCCTGAGGTATGGTTAGTGTTAGTCTTAAGAATTAATTTTCTTAAAACAGTTTTCTTATGATAATCCTGGACGTCCAAGACATAGTCACCATAAATACAAGTACAGTGAGCAACAATCCAATATTTGCCCACTGACCCCGAGTACTGATTCACTCATCACAAATTACACAAAGACATGTCTGGAGGTGCTTAGGAATGTAATACACAAATTGGAGAGTGAAGAGACCAGCACCCTATCTTTCCAGTAAGATTAGGAAGAGCTGAAGGAGCACTGCACCCTGTCTAATGTTCATCTACTGTGCACAAGCTTCTCTTTACAGTTATTGCAAAATGACAGAAAAAAAAGTTATCACACCTCGAACAACAAAACAAATACATAGTCATACTGTTACCAACTGCTATAATCCATGTGTACACAAAGCAGAAAATTCATAGTAAGCAATGTAAATCCACACTATGGTTTGCTGCTACTTTCAACTTCCTACAGCATTCATCAATAACAAAATAAAGGATAAGTAGTCTAGTGGTTTCAGAGAGTTTCTCTAAATTTTATAAACACAGTCTAATACATGGAACATAAGATTGTTCAGTACCACGCTGTATTGGAAACAAAACCCAACAACATATATACCTTGATCATGATTAAATACTTTACTCAAACAAAACAAAACTTTGTCTTTCAAATTGATTCTTGAATCAAAGTAATCAGTCTCCAGAAAGCTAAGGCTATTTCAATAGATCATTAAAAACTGCATTCCAGGCAGAAGCCATTTTCTGCCCTACATGTTTCATTAACAGAGAATTGAGACAAACACATCAGTCATTGTTTTATGAAAAATAAGCATTATTAAACCAACATTGATTTTAACTTTGAAATACAGTCAATAAAGGCAACTCCAAAGACAAAATGCTTCGATTTAATAGAATGCCATAGGGGCACCAAAGCTGCGATTTCATTGAAAAGTACTAAACTGATCTAAAAAGTCTAATTCCAACAAAAAGGAGAGGTTACCTCCCTCCTGCCCAGGGCACTCAACCCCACTCTGTCTTACATGCCAATATTATGACTTAACTGACCTCACAGAAACCAAGGTCAGGGAGCTAAACAGGTTTTTTTGCAGCTCTAGTTTTCTGCTAGTGTGCCATGGGGTCAAAAAAATGCAAGCGGTGGCACACGGAAAGCAGAACTCTGCCACAAGACTGTTCTTTTGGGGGCTGCCAAACATCAGATCTGCTTAGGGTGGAGTTTCGCAATACAGAAAGCTTAACGCAAACATGAAGGGGCAGAAAGAAAAGCAAAAGGAAGAAAAAAAGGTGGTACTTTTAGAAGGTTCCTGAAGCAGCCAATTCTTAGTTACTGATACTCCAGAACTATCAGTGAGCATTGAGAAGACTAGGAATTACTCAGTGTTGCAAGTGAATGAAAAACTAGGTAGCAACAGAATTAAGTGGTCTGACCAACACAGCCATGCAAAATTAAACGCTTGCAATCACTTATAAAGAAAAAAGAGCATTTTGGCACTCAAGGACTCTATGCAACACTAACAGGAACAGGAATTTTACTCTTGATTCTTCAGAGGATTGTTAAGAAAAACCTGAAGCACACAAGCATATGTTTTGGACTTTAAACTATCCAGCACTGTCAAGTTCCAAGTTAAAGTTAACCAGGCTTTACCAGAGTATTTAATGCTACAGGGAACAGCGTGAAGTAGACTCTCAAGCTTCAGGTAGTGATGTGTCTTTCTTCCCATTTAAAATATCCTTTGATTAATGGCTTGCTACCATTAAACAAGTGTTATTTCCTTGCAAAATTAGCCTCTAGAGCAAGCCTCTACTTCTAAGGATCTTAAACGGTATAACATCATCTAGGCTGAACACTCAGTTATCAAAATATTCAAAGAAATCAGTATTCTATGTAACTATTTCATGATGATTTTACATATACACTATGTAAGATAATACACAAAGAATTCTCATGTGTTTCATCAGCTTTCATGCCATTTTTACAGACAGTGGAGTAGTTTCAGACCCGCTACGTTATGGATTAGATAATGATCTAAGTCAGTATTGCTAGATTCTGAAATACAAGATTGAGCATGTACCACAAAAAATTCCAAAAGGCAACTGTCTGCAGGCTGAGAACAAATAAGCATGCTTAGCTAGTTAACAGCACAATTACTTTTATTTACAGAAACAACCATGCCCTCCCACTAAATCCAAGATTCCTTGAATTCTGAACAAGAATGATGAATTTGTAAATGAAGATTTTTAACTGTGCAAGGATTAAAACATTTTCACAGAGTAGATAAAAAGCTCCTGCAACTAGATAATGGCTTATGGAACCAGTTGCTCTACTATCATTTGGTTGTTTTCAAGGGAACATTAAGTTTCACAAATCTGAACAATTCATTCCTTTCATTCTTTTAAAGCTACTAACAATCCTATTTAAAGAACTTACAAGTTAAATGCCTGAAGAGTGATAAGGCCTACGACCATTTTAGATGCACACCACACCTTTATTTTACCGATCAAAATCGGATCAAAAGGTTTGTTTGCACATTCAGAGCTCTGGTAGAGTCAAAAATACTCAGACTGTAGGAAGAATAAATAAGCTGGGAGCCAAATTCAATGTTTTAGACATGCCTGTTATGTTCAAATTTAGGAACTGTACTCTTGGAATTCTTAACCATATACAAAGTAGTCATTAATTTAGTCTTAAGTATTCTATCTTCCCAATACTCAATATCTAGTCTTAGCATTACAATAGTTATATGAATACTTGTCAATAGTTTGATTACACACACAAATATTTAATATTTCTACATCAAATTGCAATCAGTTAAGTATTTGCTTGAGCAGTCTACCACAAAGTAAAAATTTCTTATATACTAGATTATACCTGCAACTTTGTCCCGAATAAGTTTTGCAGATTCAACTTCGCCAATACTGCTAAATAGACTCCGTAACTCATCTTGCGTCATGTTCTGAGGGAGGTAGTTCACAATTAAATTTGTTCTACCAATATCATCCCTGCAATCTTCAGCCATGTGATCTTCATAACCATTAGACATTTTATAATATATCTGCAAAGAGAAAAATCCCAAATAAGTTCTAGATCTTTACATTTCAATAAGCTAAACTTTCTCCACCTGAAATAAGTTTGAATGTTTATTGTTAAAAACTGAGAACAAGCAACTGTTTCAACTACACATTTTTTCCACTCACAAAACAAACATTATTTGTTGAAAATTTCAGAACAATTCATTCTTTCAAACTAACATGCATGGCATTTTACAAAACTATGTACCATTAAAGAGCTTTCAAGAGTTTTGTTTTTTTATGTTCATAAAAAGCATCAAGACAAATTTTGTACACATTCCTGTAAACATCAAAGTATTCACAAACTTAAAAATCAGGTCCCCCACTTGACTAGCCAGAATCAAAACTGCCACCTCAACCTTAATTCCACCCTTATACTCAGGACTCTTAGAAGACCTAAAGAGGAGCAGCAGCCAGACCTACCAGACCCAGTTCAGTATTTCAACTGGGAACTATTTATTTTCTAAACATTTTCTCCTTTCTACATTGCTTATTCTGCATCTTAAGGCCCTGCTATTGTTAAATGGTTGAAATTGGGTGACTGCTTAATTGCATACATTAAACAGATGAATCTGTACTGGAACACTAACTTTGGTGCATATTGAGTATTTCATAGAGTTCTGGTTTTGCATCTTTTTAAAGAAAGCCTTGAGAAAACATCCAGAAATTCTATCACATGAAGAAACTCTCTGCCTTAGTCAGCATCAACAGGGACTGAATCCTGACATTTCAGGTGCAGAGGACATCTACAACTCAAACTCGCAACAGACCCAAGCTGCTCTTCCTTCATGGCCTGCCAGAATAGTACATTTTAAAGTGCTTTTACATCTACTTTGAAATTGTCAAAATCAGGATACCTAAACCCTGTTCCTGCAACAGCAGAAAAATGAGGTCTAGTAGATTCGGGAAGCCTAGACTGGCATGGTCTTTCTGGAAAACATCACCACCAGGAAGCTAATTTCTTGTAAAGCTCCTGACTCTGGTTCTCAAGTTCGCTGCTGCAGATTTGTTCCATCTTCTCAGTCCAAGAAAGCTAAACATCTCTAGATCCAAAACAACATAGTTTTGTTTAACAGCTCTTAAAAACAGCTGCAAAGCACGCAAAATTAACTACAATTAACAGAATTTAGCTGCTAAAACCCTGAAGTTCATTCATGGCCTCCTGATGCTCAGTTCACCACTCCTCCTCTTAAGTCATCACTATTTGTACATTTTACCACAGAATCCAAACACTTTGGCCTATTAGCAGCATACAGGCATGTCAGTTTACACCATAAAGTTGCAATAAAGTTTTGGTATTAATGTGTTTCCAATTCAGACTCCACCAGTAAAGGGGCATAAACCCACTTATTTTTGGATGAAATTAAGGCTGACTTGCAACTCTAACTCCCTTCTGAAAGTGCAGTGTAAACCTTCCAAGTTCAACATGAAATCTGCTTCTTATTGAATCTGTCACTGCCACCACAGAAGAATTACCACACAGTGCTCAAAGATGCACTGTGTTTACTTTAACAGAACTTTTGGCAGATACACTCATTTGGCCAAAAGAATAACATAAGATGCTGTAGATAAGCAACTACTATTAAAATTCCTCTAGTTGCAGTTTGCTTGAGAACTGAGCATATTATCTGAAGCAGGTATCACTAGCACAGTGCTAACTTGCCTCAGGGGATAATCAATCCAAGCTGAATTAGAACAGTTCAAGGTACTATTGCTTCTCAGCCATCAGTAAAACATCAGGTCAGGTGTTCAGAGGATGCAAAAGCTTCTAGATCATCTCAATGCAGAGTGAGCCAGCAAGCCTTGCAGTATCACATAAATAATACTGGCTACATTCAACAGTTTATTTTTGCATTAAGATGGGTCAGAAGCATTCATACGACCACATATGCTTCTCAAAGTGATTTTGAGACACAACCATTGACACAAGACAATCTATATAGCATCAGCTACAGGCACCGCTGCCCTCTACAGTAAGGGCCTTAAGCAGCAATGGTACACGGCTTTATTTTACAGATCAGGATCTACTAAAGGATGAACTTTTCCAGGGACTGTACCGCTACCGACAACTAGATGTTGAATAATGGAAAGAGTCAGGAACTGCAACTAGAAATCCTAAGTCTAGAAAGGGAATGTTACCTGCAGGAAGGGACTCTCAGTCCCTTCACCAGTACGTATTGTTAAGTCATGTTTGGCATTTATTTCCTACTTTCTCCTTGCAAAGGTCAGATTTTTTTAAATGGCAATAACAGACTACACCATTTGAGAATAAACCATGACTAGACTTAGGTTAATTTGAGATTTAGCACAGTATAGATTTAAACTGAATTTTTTTTTTAAATATGTGTTAAAGCACTAACAGCTGGCAGCTTATAGAAGGAGAGGTCTTGCTCCCCCCTCACCGACTGATTAGCCTTCTACCCCCCATTTCTGTGTTTCAAGTGTCAACACAAGCAAGCCCCAGCACCCTTCTGCCCACAGGATAACCAATTTGTACCATGAAAGCAATGGAAAACTACACCAGGAGGGAAGCCCTTTTTGTTGTGTCAGTAGTTTTAATTTGCTTTCCTTGCAGCAAGATAAGCACCAGAGCTAATGCCAGAGGATAGGAGAGCAAGGGGAGAAACTGCAAAGCTAGAAGCAGGGGAAGAGAGTCCCCCTGTTAGATGATTTTAAGCTGCCAGGTTGTCTCAGTTGTACTGTGACATTATGTCCTTAAATACACATTCCCTTCCAGCTCTGTCAGAACTGCCTGAGCACTACCTCAGAAAAAGTTTCCTGTTCTGCTAAATGACACTCAAACAGCTGAATCTTCTTTCTTCAACATATCTGAGCTATAAAAGTCAGATGACCTACGTTTTCAAAATGGTTTTAAAAGGAAGACAACTTTGCCTTTGCCCTGTATAAAATTCAAGCCCTACAAGCACAACACACCAATATCCTGATGACTATGGAAGCTATACAGTACAATTAGAGTATTTAGTAAGCAAAGGAAGGAACGTTGGGATTTTTCCAGCTTTATAAGACAAAAGTTCAAATTTCCTGCACTTTAACCAAATTTGCCCAAGATATGATACAAATCCTTCCTGCTGCCAAGATTCTCCTCCTGTCAACTTTAAGAAGTTGCTGCATGTATTAATGCTTTCGAAAAACAAATACTTTTAAAAAATAATCTATTTTCCTTATCATCCAAGGTGTATCCGCTACCTAAAAAGGTGGCTCCACAGCTAGATACCAAGCACAGAAAGCTCCCCAGCACACCATGATGGCAAGTTACCAGACTTACATCTGGCATTAAGCAAAATTGACAGGAGTTTGGCAAGTGGCTATCAACTTTAAATCATTTTACCACAGCCTCTAATCTCACTGTCTGCAATACTTACCATCTGTATCTCCCCATTATAAACAAGGAGTGCCTAGGGCATTGTTGATTCAGAAGCAATTAGAACTGTGAAGGAAGCCTTCCATCTGCTTTTCTTCAGACATTAGAAAAAAAATTACAAGAGGCCCTTGCATAAAGGCCTGGCAAACATTTTCATGGGATACCAGGAACAAAGCATGCAGAAGCGATAGGGACATAGTAGAGAAGAGGAAAAGGAGCAGAGCGCTCATCAAGAACATGCTCCTTTCTTCCTAATCTTTCACCAAGCACTTACACAATCTACTGCAAGACTAACACTTTCTGGCCATGCTGGAAGATAGTGGGAAACCACTTCCCTCACCGGTGGTGAATAGTTCTTATGTCAGTGAGAATAAAAACAGCCCCTGAAGAATTGTTAACCTTTGCATACTGAGAAGATTTCCAAAAAGAAAAAGGTGGTATAAAATGGTCAGTATGGATGAAATGAGAAATGCCACATAAGAAAACAAGTCTTCTATTCTGCTCTCACTGATATATGTTGAAGAAATCTCCTGATCTTTCTTTACCAAAGAGGGAACAATCAAATTATATCAGTAAATATTCCAGATGTGAGAACCAGGCCTAAAAACTAACTTGGATCTATAACTTCATTAACTGACGTTTGTCAGTCCATGTTGACATAAATTAGAAGTCTGAATGCACTTCAGACTTGAATGTACAATTCTCAGTGGAGAGGTCAAGGATGGAAAAAAGGCCTAACAGCTCCATTTGGGAAGGCTACCTGTAATGAGACTGGCTCGGTACTTTGCAGCCTTTCAAAAAACGGTCTTCAACACTATGTTCCAAAAAAAGTAAATTTTAAGACTAAGTTCCATTGCACTGCAGTCCTTAAAATGAGAATTTTTTTAAAAATAACCAAACCCTGCAACAGCTTGATTTAACAGGCAGCCTTCTTTTTCACCCTTGTCTAAGATGCCCTCAACTTACGGTGCCAAGGATGCATAGAGCAACCAACAGGAACGGTATGTACTGGGCCGAATTCCATTAATTCTGGAGGTGCTCAAATTCACATAACCCAACACTTCACTACCTGCTTCAAAGATTGCTCAGTCACCAACAGCCAGGTCTGCATTCTCAGGACTGGACTGAAAAGTTCTCCAAGGTATTTTTTTTTTTTCCCAGAAACATTGCACTGACCATGACAATCACCTTCTCAAAAGGTACACAAGATCCCAGAAGGTTTAAAAGACAAGTGACAGAAATGGTTCTCGCAACAGACCAATAAAAGCTTTTTCCAAATGACACGTGGTATCTCCATCCAGAATTCTAGGATACAGTGCTAGTAAGTCTTCCACTGCGAGCAGTTTGCTAAGAAGGAAGACCTCTACAAATCTGAGTAGATGATCTGTAACAGAACATTGGCAAGAAAGATAACTGTCTGTTCAAGATCAGTCTTAGCATACCTTCACCTTGTTCACAGGTCTGCAAAGGCACTAGACCACTACTGGGATCACAAACTTGAATGTAGACACCTAAACAGATGATAGATGATAATGTGAGCATTTTAGCTACTGTAGAACTTAAGACAGGAAATTCTTTGAGGAGCAATGAGCTCTGTGCTCCTTCATGCCAGCAATTAGCACCTTCATTAAAAGCCAGGCAGCAGGTCTTACCACTCCAGCAACTGACCTATTCTCATTCATGCAATATAGTTCTCCAGACAGTGAAAGCCACGTAGCACCGCAGATGCACAGGGGAGCACTAACACTAGCTGTGCTGAACACAAGGTCAGAGCTACCTCAAACATATTTCTTGTCTTTGATATCAGAAGCACACAACGATCTCTCACACTTGGCCAAAGAGAGCCAGATGAATGCATTCCTGTGGCATACGGTTTGTGGCACCTTCACTGGAACACTGGGAATGGGCCACACTGAGCACAGAATGGCTCAAACCACAGCAGAACTGAGGCTGCTGACACAGGTTACTGACCCACACCTCAGCCTTGCTTTGCAATGAAGTGCAAGTTAGCATCACCTAGGACACGCTATGCAGGAAGTGCTTCAGGAGACACTGTCTCAGAGTCCCTAAACTGATGAAGTCCTCTCGTTGGGGTTATACTGGTGAATGAACAGGGATCCTGCACTGACACAAGTGACACTGGCAGCATTCTGCTGGTGAGCTGTCTTGATCAACTTGGACTTCAGTCTCAAGGGTTTATTCTTAAATACACTGGCTGACCTCAAGAATCTTGATGGGGCGCTTCAAGTAGAACTTCAGGGCTATACAAAGAAGAGACCTCCTCCTGTTTCTTCAGCACATGGATGATATTTGTTGACATGCCCCCCCGGCAAGTCATGGTTGACTCAGAGGCAAACAACACATTTTGCTATCTGTCTTGGACACTGCTCTACCACTCAATTTTGAAGCTGCTGAGCAGTCTTCCTTGGAGATCACACCTGAAATAGAACAAAAAGGACACTACTACAAGGGAAGTGCCAAACCAATCCACACAGCTACAAAAGGCAAATGCAGAGGTGCTGAGATGTCTAGGTTCAAACACATGCCAAAAGCAATGCCAAACACATAAAAGGGCCTGCAGAAAGCCTCCACTAGTTTTAACTGTTTCAGGAAAACAGTTTAAGAATGATCCAACACAGTATTGCCATGCAAATCTTGCTTTGCAGCCAGCTGTTGGGACAGGATTGAGAAGCGAGAGTTTAACCAAGACATAGAAGGGACAGAGACTGTGGAAAAAAACCCTAAAAACCTAAATGTTTTCTTCTCAGAAATCACTGTAAGGAACAGAATATTTTTCTCCTTAGACATCACACCAGCAGAAAAACCTCCACTAGGCCTACAAGCTGAGTACATACAAGTTTCCCAATGCTCCACAGACAGAGTATGTCTCTTATTTCTTAATCCAGACCCCTCTACTTTACATAGGCCACAGATTCTTTCCCCATAATCTCCAAGAAAACCCCTTTTATTCTTTACACAAACTCCTTTCATGTCCCCAACACTCTCCACATTGCACCCCACAAGCACAGACCTCTCCATGAACATCCATACAGACAGGTCAATGACAGTACAGTGCAAGACCCATTGTTATTTGACTCATACTGCATTCATAAAATACTACTTCAAATAGCAGAGGATTTTAATCTTGACCAACCATCAAAAGCCAACTGGGAGAATCACAAAATCCACAGATTCTCTCTTCAATTCAAGCATAACAGTTATACAGCATATGAGGGAGGAAAACATTAACTTTAACATAAAAGGTTATCCTAGCATGTACATGCACAGTATAGGTCACAAACTTCAAAACCTCAACTCCAATCTGAACTACATGCTTAAGTCTTTTCAACAGATTATTTCAATGTATACTTGCAAAGGCAGGTGATAATGCTTAAGTTTTCCTTATGAATAAAAAAAATTTAGATACGAAGTACTGTGCCTATGTTTGAGAAATGTCTGATGCTGTTTCCAAAAAGCAAGTCCATGACCACAAAGGAAGAACCTTGATCTCACCTTTTCTTGCTTGTTATGCTTGCTTAGTCTAATTGGCAGCTACTGTATTTCAGAGCATGAATCTTGCATTTCGTTGCAATAGCCATCTTCCTGAACTTTGAAGCGTCATGTTTGTGTACGTATGAAAGCTTAAAGGCAGAAAGTGAGATGTCACAGATTCCTCCCCCCTAAACTGTACCGTTACCCTTTTTCTCTTTTTATTGTCCCATAGCAATCAATAAGGTTGGTGTTCTCTCTCGCATAGCTGTCTCACCTGAATGCCTCTCCCCTGCAGCCACAATATTTTAAATCGGCAAACAGGAAAAATTTAAATTCGATATTCAATTTGATTCATTTGGCATTTGATCTCCCCGCACCTCCCTGTCTAAGAATGAAACCAACTCAGTCTACTGAAACATGCTAATAAAGGTCACTTAAAAAAAAAAATTGTCTTTAGACAGGATGATTCTTTTACACTGAAACTCTTAAGTGTTAAACCACATAAGTTGTTTAACTTATACATTACACTAATGTGTAAGTTCTGTTTGTAAAACTGGCAACCAAACAGATACTTTCTGCTTGCCAGTCCTTCAGATTTTTCAGTTAATAGATCTCATCTTTTTACTGATTCCTTTCTCCCTTTGTGAACCTGGAATGAAGACGCTGCCCTTTTTCTCCTTACCTTGACTAAATTTAAAATTCCAACATTTTTGTTGGTTCTGACAACAAAAATATTTCTGCACCAGAAGTGGCTATTACTAAAATCTACTGCTGCATTCAACAAACTTTATTTCCATATGCTAAATCAATGATTTCTAGTACAACATATTTAAAGCTTGGGAATTTTGTTTGTTTTATAACATTGGGTATAAATTTAGTTTTCAGTGTACTACTAGTCTAACAAATCTCAACTATCATAACTTTAATATTTTAGCAAAGCAGTTTTATGTATTCTTTAACAATCAGATTTTTTAAAAAAGCTTTTAAACACTTCTCTCAGTTGTTGTTATTCATGTCACTATAATGACATCATCAAGGTAAATGTTTTTGCCAATGCTTATATTGCCAAAGACAGAAGTATTTGAGGAAATAAAAAAAAGCTGCATTTTTCAGAGGAACGACCTCATTTTACCATGAGTCTGATGAACTATACTCAATTAACAGGAACAAAATTAATCATAGTTAGGATGCTGTCAGAAATCAGATACAGATTGGCCGTAATTACCACTGTTGCTTTAACACGAAGGCGGGGAGGAATCAGGGCCTCCCAACATCATCTCTGCTTGATATGTATGAACAAAGGCAACTAGAAACTATGCAGCTAAGATACTAAACATATGAAGCAAGATCTGGTATTTCCCCACCTTCCAAGGTTAACAGTTAGCCTTGACAGAGAGAGTAGGCTACAAAGCTCTGCTCAGAGCACCATGTCCATACTTTCCACAGTTGTTTTGTCCCTGGGTCAAAGATGCTGACAGTTAACATAATGGAGTTCTTAAGCAGAGATGAGACAGCTGGACAACCTTTTGCAGCTGAGACTATCTCACCTTCTGCACTGGTATTTTAAAAACAACAGGTTTACAATAAACAGATATATAAAAAAAAGAAGTTATTACCTTCCTTGCTCTAGACAGCGTCAGACTGTCCAGCAATTGCCTCTTTCAATTTTTTCATCTACAAAAAAAAACATCTGGAGACAAAGAACTGTGCTGTGAGCTACCAACTCCTTTCCTATCCACAGGACACCTGCCATAGGTGAGACGTGGATACAAGAACTACAGATTCCAGACATATTCTGACAACAGCTGCCCCACACATTGATCCATCCTTGGATTAGCAGCTGGTACTTTCACTTGGATGGGACAGGAAGGCATGTGAAGTAACAGGAGGAGGAGATGGCATCCAACTCGTTTACCAGCACAAAACAAGTAGCTGGAAATCCATCTCTGAAGGTTTGATGAAACACCGCAACTTGCTACTGCGCTTCTACAAGGAGGCAGTGAAAGCAGTGGGGCAAGAGAAAAATCATACTTTATACTTACTATGCCACTGCTACTAGTATTTTTTTTTAAAACAGCAGCAAAACCACGCACACAAGGAGTGTCTCTGCCTTCTCAGCATAGCTTATTTCCACACTAACCCCTCAAAAAACAAAACAAAAGAAGCTTAAAATCTATTTTTGCACACATCACCTACATTTAACAAGGTACCATAATGAAATGGATCACTTAGGCCAGCAGTTTGAAGCTTGCAGGTGCCTAAATCACAAAACTACCCATCAAAAAGGAGAAGTGCCCTAATAATTGCCAGTAGAAGGCAAAATTTAACACCTCTTCTTTGCTGAACTGTGTCACTCTTCCTAAAAACTTAAATTGGCAGGAATCTCCTGCAGCTGCCTTCCATCCTTTTGCTGAAGTACTTCAAAGTGCAAAAAGAGCAGCTTCTCTAAAACATCTTTTCCAAGTCTGCAAGTACAGCAAGCTTGAGTTTCCTGTAACTAAAAGTCTACAACCTTCACAGACATGTAGTCAGTGCAACATCTAATAACATTTTACTGTACTCAATTCACAGAGGGCTTATAACAAGCAAGAAACAAGACAGCAACCAACGCTTCAAGAAAAGCAGCAGGCTAGAGCAACAGCTTAAAGAAATAGATTCTGAAAATAAAACGACAAGTCTTTGAGAGATCAAGACAAAGAGGGTTTTTCTCAGAACGAAGAAGGGACAACATGCAAGAACCAGCAAACAGAAAATAGAATGCTTTAATTAGGAGCACAGAGCATATTTCATGGTAAGCTAATGTCAGCACTAGACACTGGCCACATTCAACAGACACGATTCAGTTAAGAAACATGCTATACACAATATTCACACTTCCATTTAGACTGTGCTTACAGCTACTACTGCTGTTCCCACAAACCTGGCACTGCATAAGACAACTCACATAGGAAAGCAGTATAGCCACATTTATCTGGTGCTGCAAATCCACCCACATTACAGCTAAATAACTAAGGTTATAAACTCACTATACAATATATTTAACAATACCAGCTTAAGATGTTCCTGTTCATATTCCAATCAAACTAAGTGGAGAGCCTACTGCAAGCACAGGTTGTAGTCCTATAACTCTGAACTGATGAACACTTTGAATCATGAAACCACAGACTCATTTGCTTCGTTATACAAATACTGTTACACTGCTCCAGAACAAAAACTAGGACAGTCTAGAGTAGTGCATTATGCTGCATAGACTTAAAAGCTCAGCTATCTAGACTTTATTATCTATCATACAACACAGACATAACCCAAGAGTCCACACAGATCTAAGAAATTGAGTCAACTACATGGGCTTGATAAAGCCTATGGACCATACGCATTGTCCCCAGTTTTAAAAAGAGATACACTGGTCAGAGAACTCTTCATACAGGTCTAGAAAGAAAAGTAGTTAAAATGAATACTGGGTAACTGCAGGCTGGTAAAGAGGTAAAAGATGAGAAATATGAGCAGTCAAGCCCCATAATCAGGGCATAAAAGATAAAAGGAACAGAAATACAGATGACAAATAGTGATCAAGTGTCAGCAGCAACAAGCATTAATAAAGGGAGTGAATCTCTACCCTTCCCATTTCTTTCTTTATTTTCCACAGATGCCTCATTAAGTAGATCACAGGATCCCAGTGCAAGTCCTTCATGCAAGAAAACGCACTTCCCTTCTCAGCAAGCCTCAGACGTAAGCCTCTGCCCAGCAGATAATGCTACTCCACTACCCAGCATTACAGAATATGGTAGCCAGCACACACTTCCACACAACCATTCCACTAGACCTCAGTGGCCCTTTCTCTGGGCTACCTCTACACACATTCCTTTCACCCACGTCCTCCCACTGAATGGTCCCCTAATACATTCTTGCCTCTTCCAATCACTAAAAAAGGGTAAGCGCTCTACCTTGAGCCTCCCACGAGTACTAACAATAGTAGGCCGCTAGTTTAGTAATGGTTTCTTCCGGCCAAAAGCACTTAGCACAGCATTACTTAACCCTGTTCCTAGCCAGCCCAAATTAGCATTACTATTAATTAACATGTATCATCCACATCAGGAAGCCCCCCCCTCAGATACTGCCAGTCAATAAAGATGCGCCAGTCTTAAAGAAGGTGGGAGATTTAAAAGCTGTGTCCGTGCATAGGCAAAATAAACACGAAAGACATCGACATTAACCAGCAGAAGAACAGCTCCGAGACGAGGCACGGACCCAGGCAGCGCATCTCCCACCCCGGGCCGGCCGCCTCCGCGGCAGCCCCAGCCGGCGAGACCCACGGCCTTCTCGACCACGGGCGCGGAGGCCTCGGGCCCCTCCTCCGCCGCCGCCCGTGCCCCATCCACCTCCTGCAGGCCCCGGCAGCCCCGCACGCTGCGGGCTCGCTGCAGGCCCGCCCCCGCCCGCAGGCCGCAGCCCCGCTCGGCGCCCGGCCGGCCCAGGCCCGCGCGCCCCCTCGGGCTGGCCCCTCCCTCCCGCAGGCCCCAGCTCTCCCCTGCAGGCCCAGGCCTCGGCCTCAGCCTCGGCCTCGCCGACGCGGCCCTCGACGCCCGCTCTTGCCCGCGCTGACCTCGCGGGAGCCACCGGGGGCTCCGTGGGCGCCGCCCTACAGCCCGCGGCGCCCCGGCCTCACCTGTCGCCGGCTCGGCAGGGCCTGGGCAGCGGGAGGCTAACGGCTCCGCAGCGCGCACAACAAGCCGCTCGCAGCGCCGCCAGCCGCGCCCCCGCCCCGCCCGCCGAGCCCCGTTGGCTGCCGCGCGCACGTGTCCCACGTCCCGTTGGCCCGGCGTCCCGTCCGTCAAACGCCGGCCGGGGGCGGCCTCTCGCGCCCCGGCGGGGGGAGGGGCGCTGCGCGCGCGGCGCTGGAGGCCTGGCGTGGGTAGCTGGGCCTCGCGCGCCGCCCCCGGGTCCGCCTCAGGCCCGGGAGGGCCCGCGGCCTCCGCCCGAGCCAGCCCGGGCGCGGAGCATCGTCTTCGCCCCCTCTCCGGGCGGCGAGGCCGCGGGTCTCCAGGCAGCCTCTGTGGGTGAGCGGGGGCCTGCAGCGGCCCGCTTCCGCAACGGGCCTGAGGCGAGCTTCCGGAGAGGCGGTTGGTGGCGAGTGCAGGAAAGTGGCGGGCAGCGTGACCAGAGCGATCCCCCACTGGGACGGCTCAGGGCTTCAGGAACGGCCAGGAGCGGAGCCTGTGCTCTACTAGGGCCTGCTGAAGTCATAGGAAGGACCTAGGAGGAGAGCGTAGATCTTGTCTCCATTGCTCCCTGTGCGCAAGTCCTTCCACACTGCTCTTGTAGAAGGAGAAATGCAAGCTCTTCCCCATAGCAAAAGTCAGACTTGGGTAGAAGATGTAGCAGGACAGCCTCAGGCTCTGGGGTGCTTGTGGTCAGTGCCTCCCTAGTAGCTGAAGTCTCCTCTTCCCATGGGTGTCGAGTGCCAGCTGTAGCTCGGGCAAATAGGGGAGCCTCGCTGAGCAATAATACAAAGGAATGCCCATGACAGGTTAAGAGATTAAATTGTTCCTGTGTAAACAAGATGCAAGTGATGATCTGCAGGAGAAGCTATGGTGGTCAGTGCTTTCCTACACTCCTTCAGTCCTTCTGCAATGACCTTAAGGTACCTGCCTGTCAAGAGTTTTCACTGGGCCCACTGCCAGCAATTTTTTGGTAGCCAAGGGCATCCTCTTATTTCTGAACCTATTTCCACTGTACAAGAGGAGTCTGTGAATGTAAAATTCCACTGTTCTGCAGGAAACAAACGTCTTTTTGTTACTAACGCAGCATTCTGCAATAATACCCATGATAGAAAGCAGTACACTTAGTATTTGACATACTTGTAAGCTTGCAAGTCTATAAATCCTGTATACCTGTCAAGGTACTTATCTTTGGCCAAGAATTCAGAATATTGCTGCATTAAAATGTGTGATGTAATTTTTCATTCACAGACAACTCATAATTTGAGTTTTATTTAGTTGATTAACATAAGTGAAAATCAAATTAATGCACCTTTAGGCTAGAAGAACAGTGAGATCGCACCTGAAGGAAGGGAACTTGCAATACAGAAGCCAAACCATATATAGGACTATGTGTTCTTTGCCATTTCCTTGCACACACGTGTATGGAAATACTGTGTACTTAGTAACAATTACACTGGAACACATGGAAAATCACACAATGAAAATGCAAATATCTTTCTTCTACCTGTCTTGACGTGGTCTCTGGCAAGGCCTTGTACAGTAAATTCCCAACGTTGTTGCACTGATGGTTTATCTGCCCAGAAACCCCTTCAAGTGGTCCTGTTATACTGGGCCATTATGTACATGCTCCTAAGCTTCTATACATTATGACCAGGAACAGCCCAGCCTCTGCCATAGGTGAAAGGGCACAGTATTAAAGAAAACATAATGGTCAGCATCATTAAATAAAGGGTGCATAGAGGAAGTTAATGATTAAGAGAGATGTTAAGAGACGTTGCCATTTTCTCTTATTCTTTATCATAGCTTTCAGTGCCAGATGGGGAATCCTCACATGTAAACTCCAAGCCTGACAGGTCTGGAAATATCCTTCAAGGCCTTATAAAACATTAAAGATGTTTGTGCATCTGTTATTTGCTCATGTTGCTATGTATGCCAGCCACAATATCACAATTTTGTCATTCACAGCTTTCTGTTACTGTGAATTTGGTATTTTCCTTGTATCATTCAGGTTTTAATTAAGCAATCCCATTCTTGGACCTAAGATGGGTCTTAGTTCTCCAAATATTGAAGCCATGGGCACAAGACAACTCTGCACAGAGCTTTGATACCTTTATCTTGTAACAGCACATTTGCAACCTCATAATTTCATTTATCACCATAAACTCTATGTTATTTAAAACTGTGATAGCAATTAGAAGGTATTATCCTATTAAACCATCAGTTTTTTAAGGAATGATCTCATTTTGCTGAAATATATTCATTACGTGTTTCAGTTCAATATGAAAACACAGCATGAAGGTTTCATGGTAACGTTGAATTTTAGAAGCATGGTCTCCCAGTGAAATTGCCTTACAATGACGCAACATAAATGACATCAGGCTCTTCACAGATATGTTCAGTCATGCTCTTTCTTGAGGTATGTTGAAACATAACAAAAGCTCACTGCAAACGGTAATACTGGAAGGCACTTGTTAACATGGTTCTTACAAGGCAGGAAAATGAACAGTGTTAAGTGAATTACTGAAGTGGTTGCCACAAGGACAAATGGTTATAAACCAGCCATGAATAAACATCAGCTAAAAATTTCAGGTTACGAAAGGCAGGAAATTATTGCAAAGCTTTCCAACAGCGCAAATGCAATACAGATGGGTAGGAAGGCTTTAGAAGCCTGTCTGAACTCGGGTGCACTCCCCCAGTTTAAAAGCGCTCAGCAGCAGCTGCCACCCCCTGGGCACGCCGGCACCCCGGCAATGCCAGGCTTCCTCAGCAGCAGGGTGGCTCCAGGCTCCGCCAGGCTCCGGGCAGCAGCTCTATTAATTAATGTCCCTATTTTTATGTTATTTCCCTTGTTATAAAAAAACACTACTTTCATAACACCTGTTTGTCTTTCCCAGGACTGCAGTACGAGTCTCTTGGAGCACCAGCCCCATCCTTCCTGGGGCTCGCGTAAAATGGCGGCCGGGAGCGGCCAGAGCCGCGGGGCAGGTAACGGCGGGGCGGGGCTGTCCCCGCTCCGCCCCCCGGGCGGCTCCCGCACCGCCCCCGGGCGGCCCGCGCGCCGCCTCAGTCCTCAGGCGCCCTCAGGGTGGGTGAAATGGCGGCTGTGGCTCGCTCGAGGTGGTGTTGTGCTCGCAGGTGACTTGCCGTTGCTGTCCTGCCTGTGGGGCACTCCCCCGGGAGCTGGAGTGGCAGCCCTGTCCCTGGGGTCTGCCTCGCTGTCCTGCATAGGGCCTCTTTTCCTTGGTGGGTGGCCATACTGCAGGTGCTGGAGTGTCCTGGGGAGCTCCTGCTTCCCTGATTATTCTGCCCTTGTTAAGTATTTCCATCCTGAAAGGTGTCCTGGCTCCTGTACAGCCTTCCCTCCCTGGCCTCCTCAGTATCTTTGTTTCTTTTGCTGCTTTAGGGTCTCAGGTTTCTCTCTGATTTCTCCTTACCATTACGAGGCCACTTTCTTCACTCTCTCCTGTGGCTCTCTCTCTCTTCAGGGTCTCAACCCCTGGACTTCCATTATCTTCTACCTCTTTCAACAAATGCCCTGGCATTGCTCCAAGACTTTGCTTACCTAATGCACCCATTTACTCATTTTTTGGTTTGTGGCACCATATCGTGATCTCATTAGCCAGATTTGAGGACTCCTATATTGCTCTACTGTCAGCATCCTTCTGAATAACACTTTCTGGTTTTCCTTTTCTTGGAGTTTCTTTATGCTGTCCTCACTCTTTCTGGTATTCAGTCCTTGGTGCTTTTGTCTTTGTACTTGACAGTAATTTCTCCCCCCGAGATCCGGTCTGATAATATCCACTTGTTTGGAGTTGTTTGTCCTCTTCAGAGTCCTTTCTCCTGGTCGTTTGCAGAGGATGGAGTCATACTTGGTATTTCACTCCCATGGGAGTTACCTTCCTTGTGGTTAGTTGTAACAACTCCTTTTGTTCTGCCTGTGCTGTGCTGTCATTTCACTTGTGAGGTAAATTATATCACCTGGGGCAGGTTTGTCTCTTCCTTGCACTGCAGTAAGATCACCCCCATTTAATTTTTCGGTGAATTGTAGGACAACTTCTCTGGCCTTTCTCCAGTCAATGTAGAAAACAGTGGAAATATCTGTGTTGAGCTTTGAAGCGGAGTGAAGCCTCTTCAGTTGATAGCGGGCATGCTGGCTGGTGAACATGTTGGTTCAGGTTTCTCTGCACCAAACATCTCTAATTAAACCAGCCACACTTAATAATTTGTGGATGGATGTGGATAAGTTTTAATTCAATTTAAATTTGCAGTTATTATAAGCTGTTATTGAAGCTGGTTTTTCTCTTACCCTTTCTTGGATTTCCCTTTTCCTTTATGTATTAATAGCTTTTGTAAGTGTTCCCCCACCACTATATTTGTTGTGCAGCAGTGACACTATCTATTAGCCTAGTTTCTGAAATCATCTCCTTTAAAGTTTAGTAGTGTATAAAATACCTCTGCAGTTAAACAACAAAATGGAAGGAAACAAAATGGAAGCTTTTCTGGTTGCCAGTAATCATCTTTATTCCAAGCTCATCGTTTATGAAGCTTGTGGTTGCATGTGGTTTTATACCAGTTGTGAATGGTGTCTATGTAAATTGTTTAACTTGATGTAGTAGTTATTTGTAGCACAGTTCTATTTGTCCAGTGAGCTGTTAATTTTCTACCATGGTTAAAATCTAGAAGTTTTGATAACCATTTTTATAATCTTCAATCTTGCTGCATATTTCAGACTAAACAGAGAAGCAAATGGCTGGGAAGTGCTTGGGATATTTTGTGGCAAATCTGATTATGCATTTAAGTTTTGGCATTTCAGATCCCTTCTTAAATCATAATAACTTGCAGTGGCCACTGGTAGCATGCTTTAATTTGCTCATGTCTCTGGTGTATAGGAGCAAAGTAATACGTTGGGGTTTTTTTGTAGTAGCATACAACACTACTTCTGCATATTGCTTACTAGTTCTGGCCTGGGCATGAAACCTCGTTGCATGCTGTAACCTTGTTTAGCCTAGAAATACAGACTAAGCTGACTGACTACATTCTGTTGTCTCAGCTTGGTGTGAAAAACACTTTGTCCAACTGTCAGTAAGATAATATTAATTACATTTCTCATCGTCTTCCAGTCCTTGAAATTTCAGGATGATGTTAAGCAATAGTAAAATGCATAGTAAACACACTTTGAATTACTTTTTTTGTTTCCCCAAAGTCTTGGGGAAAGTGCCTCATTTTCTATATTTTGGAATGTTTGGCTCAGGTGTCCACATATGAACTAGTAGCAGGGAGTTATGAAGAGCCTGATGTGTGCTTTAAGAATGGTTGTTTAAGAGCAGCTTGTTAGTTTTGAGATCAAGTATTTACTGCCACAAGAACAAATACATGGAAATAGATTTACTATCCTGTTCTTACATGGTTCAAATGTCTACAGTGATGTAACTGCCTTATTGAAGCCACAAATTTAGTCTGCATGCATCAGCAATGGTAAGTCCATTGATACTGCTGCCCAACTTGGCACTGAAATTGTTTGGACTAGCACCAACAACAATTACATAGTGCTCTGTGTTTTTAATACATTTGACATGAATGGTTTGCTTTCACTGCCAGAGGTTTGTGGTTTCCAGAGCATGTATTCTTGATGGTCTTAAATATGGAAAATGTGGCGATATGAACACCATAATGCCTAAGGAATCTCCCAAGTTTTATGAAGTAATTAGTTGGCTTGAATATTTATGGCACTTGCGCAAGCCTTAAGTGTCTCTTATCACCATCGTGGAAGCAATAAAGCACTACAGAATTACTGTGTTTTTCAGACTTTCAGTGTCTTCCTACTTCAAGGGTGTATTTCAGAATTCTGAGAGAGACTTTGTAAAGTCTCATTATCACTAAAATATACCTTCATCACGTAATCTTCATAAACTTCAGTTACATCAACAAAAAGAATTCCCCGCACCAGGGCTTTATGGAGGAAGGCATGACTACACCTTAAAATGTTTAAAAATTTGAAACATCAAAGCCCTGTTGAATCTTGTGTTGTAGTAACATGAGTCTGTACAGGGCACCAAAGTTTGGAGAAAGCTTGAGCATCAAATTAGATCAGAATCCTAGCAGAAAAGGATAATGTAATTGTTGTGCTAAGCATACCAGTTTGCAGTAAATATTTAGTGAAGAAACATGTAGTCTTGATCTGTTTTTATCCTGAAATGTGTAGACTTTTGCATTTTCAAGTTAAGTGCTTTAGATCATCCTGTAGATTAATACATTACACAATGAAGTGCAAAATCTGTCTTCAGGGATTGTCTGTCAGTCAACTGATCAAAGTGCCAGCTGGTGTGTGGCTATCCAGCAGTATGTCTGATAGTTGGGTTGTTGCATTTTTTGTCCTGTTTCCAACATTACACTTATGTTTACATGCTGACCACTTTTCTGAATAGGTAGTATATGTCTAAGGATGTTAGGGATCTGCTCACACAGATCCACATTATTTGTGCCTTTTAAAGGATTTAACTTCAGAAATTCTAGTGATCTAGTCCCAAGTATCTTGGGTGTTAGAACTGTCAGGAGATACATATGATCAGCATAGTAACAACAACCCAAGCGTCATCTTTTAAAAATCTCTCCTGAGAACAGCTTAGAGATACTGAAAAGCATTGAGTCAAAACTGGCCTAGGGAGAATTCATACCCAGTCTAAGTTCAGGCATATCAGCCGTCATGGTCCTGTGTGAGCACTCAGGTATGACAGAAACCGATTCAGAATGGCCCCAGGCATATCAAACATGGCCTTCAGATAATATCATTATATCCCAGTATTGATGTTGAAAGATCTCTTCCTATCTTCCCTCCCCCAACCCTGCTGAGTTTGCTACAGCATGTGTACATTTAAGCTGTTTTACATGACTTGGTAATTAGTTGTCCTGTAACTATGGTCTGCTGCATTCTAACATGACCTCTCACGGTTTAGACAAAGTTCAGCAGCAGATGTGGGTGTTACTTCTACTGCCTGCATGATACGGTGTGGGAAAAGTTTCCATATGGTTTGAACTGGGTGAGCAGTAAGCTTCTGATGAAGTTAAGTTTCTCTCCTGTGAAATCACGATGCTCCAGGCTTTAGGATCTACCTAATAGCAATAAAGAATATTTTTTTTCTACTTTATGGGTTAAGCTTGTATACTCAGTGCTTTTGCTAGTTAACTACCTCTAAGATAATACTCTAAAACATCTTTTAAGAACAATACTGTGTAAAAGGAAAAAAAACAGCCAATGTGACTAAATAATTTATCTTTTATGAAAGTTACAAGATGTTCAGCTATGCATTACTTTATTTTTTTAAAGTGTTCACCTTTCTCTAGAAGATGCCTGCACTTCGAAGTTGTGGTTTATTTGAAGAGCTAAATCTGATAATAAACCTAAGTCAAGGCAATAATGTAGATTCAACTTTCTTTTTGAATGACAAAATTCTGCTTCTGGTGAGGCTGGGAAGCTGTTAGGTTTTGAAGACTTATGGCATGATTCTTTTGAGTTTATACATTTTTCAGTGTATGAATTCTTCAGTATCTTTTGAAGTCTTTTTACAAGGTACTATTATTCTTGTTTCTGTCTTCAAGGCTCTCCTTACAGAATGGAAACTTAATGCTTGCAGTTTTTAAAGTAATACTAGTATTGAATTTTAAAATGTTTCAGTTTAAGTGTAAGCTATTGCCAGTGACTCTCCATTTTAATAGTTTCTGAAGTTGGAAAAAGAAACTTTGTTACTGTAACTTGACCTATGCAGTTAAATAACTAAACGTGGAAACTCATGGCATTATAAACTATTTAAAAAACCTTTGCAAATGTTGACTTTTTAAAAATAAAAGCTCTATTGTTTGAATGTTGAGGTGAACCGTGGCTTCAGAATAGTATTTGCGCAAGCAATGGAGATAGAGCAAGAGGAGGAATGCTCTAATAGTTTTCTGCCTTCTTTGTTAAGGAGAGAAAGTGTATGATCCAATAAAGGCTTTTAGAGCAAGTTCTTCTTAAGTCAGTTTTCCTCATGCAATTGAACCGTGTCGTTGTAGGGAACTTGTTCTGTTAGCTGTTACAGTTAATGAACCTTGATATTTTTTCTCCCCTCAGTTTTGGATCTCTATAGCTTAAGCTTCCCCACTGCAATAAACTATTTTATCTGCATTGTATGGCTCATGTTTACTTTAAACCTGACAGCAAACTAAAACTTCTGAATATAGTAATAGGATTGTAAGCTAATGGCTTAAGGATATTTGAAAAGATAATTTATTCACTTTCTAAATCAATAGTTTATCTGCAATAAAACTTGCAAGGTAGAAATTGAAGGACTGTATTTTCTTTCAGGGAAGATCAGAATTGGCTATGGTAACTCATGAGGTCTGAGCTACAGCTGTTTTGTCCACATCATAGACAAAAGAGCAGCTTTTTTTGTGATTGAAATAATACCTACAAAAATTCTGCATCTAATTGTTAACTTACAGCTTACTAAGGAAGAGAACAGTGTTGGACTTCTCACACTGGGCAGAAGCCCTTTAACAATTTTAAGTAACACTAATCCTTAATTACTAGGAATTCAACAGCTATTTGTTTATTGGTTGACATTTTCTGGCTTGTTTGTGTCACTTTATCTTAGTTCCACGTCTAATCAGTTACGGCCTTAATTTTATATCATGGACTTGAACTGCATTAGTCAATCTTCATAAGCAGACTGGCCTGCAGGGTGATATTAAAATGTGGTATCAGTAAATTCTATGCATGGAAGCTGGGTCTGTTAAGTAAGACTTTTCTTACTTGTTTCTTTTTTTTAAAGCACCCTGCCATCTACAGTTTGATCACATCACATCAGTGGAGCGAGCTGTACTGTACAGCAAACTTCCATGTGGGCTTCTGCTCTCCAGCAGCGTGGGCTGTCAGGCCAGTTGAACTGTCACCTCTGGACTAAGTCAGACGCAGTTGGGGCAGGGCTGCAGTCATGCCTATCAGAAGTAGGAACTTACTTCCCAGCCTGTCCTAACACCAAAATTTCAGGAAGGAGCCTGGGGAGGTTTTAGTTGGCAACCTGTATTGATGGTATTTGCTTATGCTACTTGCACAGTCAAGACAGTAATGATTAAGATTCTTTATGATCTGTGTGTCTAGTCTTTAATTGAAAAGACTCAGTTGTCACTAAGTTCAGTTTTCTTCATGCCTACACAGTTCATTTAGGCATTCAACTGTGGATTTCAGATGATGGGATAATGAAAAGAAAACCCAATTCTGGAGCTTGCCACACAACAGTTTAACGGAACTTAAATTTTACTGTTGAATATTCCTCCTCAGGTAGCTCTGGAAGTAATAGGCAGTGCCTCAAGACTAATAAATCTGAGCTTTTGGTCTAGGCTATGGCAAGTAATTCTCCAGGACTCCAGACAGAGAATGCCTTGCTGGCAGCACTGCATCTCAGGTGGTGGCTATGTGGTGTGTGTGCATACAGAATTATGGTTATGTTTCTGAGGTTTCATCAGCAACCTTTATTTCCCAGATTAGAGACAGGATTTTTTACCATTTTAGGAGACATTTGTTCCAGTCATCTGTGGATATTAGTCTGCCCAATAGAGCAGATAAAACAAACCTGTCCACCGTAAGGACTCAGGCTGCATCAGGAAAAAAGGGATGTGGCTTGTAGGCAGTGAGGGCTCCAGGTGAATTAAATTAAGGATTTCCTGTTTTGGCACAGTATCAAGTTATGAAGATTTTTGCAGGTTTGTATTACTCATAGTAGAAGTGTCAGTTTTGGAATGTATTGAACTAACCACTGTGATTTGTCAACAGAAACTATTAGTACGTCCCAGGTGGTTACTTTTCTCTGGCTGTCAGAACTTGTTTTGCTGGCATGTTTGTTCCTTGACTCTGCACTGTATTTAATTTTGAGATTTTAGGTTGAAATTGCAGGCCTGCTCCTTAAAGGGAGCTTCTTTGTAATTCTAAAATTAGCATGTGTAACACAGAAATTCAGACTAAAATCGTATAATCTCTGCGGTACTGTTTCTGCAGTAGTTTGTCAGAATCATTTTATTGTTTCTTGCTTGCTGAGACTGCTATCAGAGAGCAAAGTGCAGCTGATATCAGCATTTCCTAGGGACTTTTGTCTCAGTAGGGTATTCTGTTCTCATGCTTTAAAGATAATGAAGTGAGTCATTGTCTTTACATCTCATGTGATTTATTATAGACATACATCACTAATGCTTTCCGAGTGGAAAAAAAAAACCCAGATCTTTTGTTCACACTTGTGGCTTTGAACTACTAGGCTGGTTGTGAGTTTGCTTAACTAGGGAGTTGCTTTGATTTATTGTTTTAATCTATGTACTGAGAACACTTCAGCAGACAATGGAGCTCATGGGAGCTTTTTGATTATTTATTTTTATAAGTATACCTCTGCTTTGGCGTCAAGGATGAATAGATTCATCAGCACCTTCGTCTATATGGATATGCCAATGTTTTATTCTTCTACTGAAAAAATGAGGCTTATCTGCACTGGGTACAGACTGGTAGCTCTGATAAAGGAGTAGATTTGACATCTTGAAGAAAAAATGTCAACTTGTGAAGTGTTGGGAGTGTAGAAAACTTCTTAGACTGATCATCGATACAAACTGTGCAGTAAGATCTCCAAACCATTCTGTCATTAGCATTTTATATACTTTTGTATGACCCAGTTCATCTTTTGTCATGAAGATGACAAGGTGGAGTTATAACAAGAAGTAAAATAAAAGGAATATACACTTTAGGCATTTGTCCTAACCCAGAGGATGTATTTGTAGGGGCAAGTATCAAATTACTGCCAAGTGTAGGATAGGCTATTTGAAGGAGGAAGGAGTCCTGTAAGCTGCTGAGGAGCTCGACTGAAATGTAGACACAGTTGTGCTTGAGCAGAAAATACTGATAATCCTTGCTAGACGCTCCATGGCAACAGAAGTGATGAGCCGTTATGCAGAGGACAGAGGGAGAACAGGACCATTATCCACCTCCCATAATAAACAAGTTTCACAATTATAAGCCTTCCTTGCCCACAATGGTAACTCTTTTGCTGGTCCATGTTTAATACCGGTGATAGCAAGTCTGTAGACCTGATGACCTAAATTGAACTGCCTTTTAAAATTTTTACTCCAAACCAAGATTGTCCATAAGCTTTTTAAGGTAGAAATGTACAGCTTTTAGTTGTTTGAAATGCTGGATATTCCTGCTATAGTATAGATGAGGGTGAGAATTATGGGGCCCACCAGACTATCTCTTGGAATAAACTCATTCATGCAGGGAGAAATCCCTTCTGATGCTGAAGGCAGTAGAACTCCCATAGTTTTCACAGACTGTTAGTAAAACAGAATTGTATGTATTTTTTTCTCAGAATATTTGTATCATTTACAGTTCTGTAATAAGTGTGAGAAGAATTGAATCTTAATTTCCTGGCTGTAGGAGGTGCTGGGATCCAGTGCCCAATTGGCTCTATGCATTAATGTTAGAACTGCAGTGAAATTTGGAATGAATTGGTTGGAGAGATGTGGGGTTTTTCTGGTTGGTTGTATGTTGAAATTCCTCTTTTGTGTGAGATGTTTTCTGCCAGATTATAGTAGATTATATTGGCAATGTAGTGTGGCAGGATTTTAAACTTTGCAGAGTGCAGTGTGGGTCAGTATATTCATTGTCTGGAAAAAAAGATGAGCAGTGAGGTGATATAATCTAATGTTATGTAGGGCAGAACATGAGGAATTATAGGAAGACTTTATGCATGACTGAATAGTTAATGTGCAAAGTAAAATTTGGGGGGAAATTGTCCTAGCTTTTCCACAATATAAGGAGCTGTGCTGGCTATCACTACTCAGGAGCAAAATTTTGGAGTTTATGATAGTGCTGAGCAGTAGCTTATCCAATTTTAGACATTACGAACAGAAATAGAGGACAGAAAACATTATGCTGCTAGTTTTTATAGTGACAGTGGTTTGCCTGTGCTTGGAATACTGATGGCATGCTGTTCTCTGTTCTTCTTGTCTTGGAGAGGACATGGTAAGACTTGGAAGGGGCCTTGGGCTGGTGACAGAGATGATGAAAAGCAGACCATAGCTTCCATGATGACTGAATGGTCTGGGTCTCTTCAGTCTGGGAGACATGATTTTAAGCAGATACCAGGTGTTTACAAAATCTGAAGTGGCATGAGGCAGCTGGATGGGAACTGACTGTTTACTGTCTCTTCCAGTACTACACGAGCTCAGGTTTGCAAGTAAAGCTATGAGGAGCTAGCTTCGAAGCAAAACAAAGGAGGTGATGATTCTTGCAATAGGCAGTAGGTCTGTGGGAGTCTTGCTCAAGGATGCTGTGGCTGCAAAAAGCTAAAGGGGGAAAAAAAGGAGGTTGAGCAAGTATTTGAGAGATCTTAGAATCATAGAATCTTTGGGTTGGAAGGGACCTTTTAAGGTTGTCTAGTCCAACCCCCCTGCAATGAGCAGGGACATCTTCAACTAGATCACGTTGCTCAGAGCCCCGTCCAACCTGACCTGGAATGTTTCCAGGGATGGGGCATCTGCCACCTCTCTGGGCAACCTGGGCCAGCACTTCACCAGCCTCATTGTCAAAAATTTCTTCCTTATATCTAGTCGAAATCTCCCCTCTTGTAGTTTAAAATCATCACCCCTTGTCCTGTCGCTACAGGCCCTGCTAAAAAGTCTGTCCCCATCTTTCTTATCAGCCCCCTTTAAGTACTGACAGGCTGCACTAAGGTCTCCCTGGAGCCTTCTCTTCTCTGGGCTGAACAACACCAACTCTCCCAGCCTGTCCACACAGCAGAGGTATTCCATCCCTCTGAGCATTTTTGTTGGCCTCCTCTGGCCCCGCTCCAACAGGTCCATGTCTCTCCTGTGCTGAGGGCTCCAGAGCTGGATGCAGCACTGCAGGGAGATCTCCCCAGAGCGGAGCAGAGGGGCAGAATCCGCCCCCCCCCCCCTCAACCTGCTGGCCACGCTTCTTTAGATGCAGCCCAAAACACAGTTGGCCTTCTGGGCTGCGAGCACACATTACCGGCTCATGTCCAGCTTTTCATCCACCAGGACCCTCAAGTCCTTCTCGGCAGGGCTGCGCTCAATCCCTTCATCCCCAGCCTGTACTGATACTGGGGTTTGCCCCAACCCAGGTGCAGGACCCTGTGCTTGGCCTTGTTGAACCTTATGAGGTTCACGCAGGCCCATTCCTCCAGCTTGTCCAGGTCCCTCTGGATGGCATCCCGTCCCTCGGGTGTGCCAACCGCACACCACTCAGCTTGGTGTCATTTGCAAACTTGCTGAGGGTGTCCTTGATCCCACTATCTGTGCCACTGATGAAGATATTAAAGACTACTGGTCCCAATACGGACCCCTGAGGGACACCACTTATCACCGATCTCCATCTGGACATTGAGTCATTGACCACTACCCTCTGGGTGCGACCATCCAACCAATTCCTCATCCACGCAACAGTCCACCCATCAAATCCGTATCTCTCCAGTGCAGAGAGAAGGATGTTGTGGGGGTGTGTGTCAAAGGCCTTACAGAAGTCCAGATAGGCAGCATCAGTAGCTCTTACCTTGTGCACTGAGGTTGTCACTCCATCATAGAAGGCCACTAGGTTGGTCAGGCAGGACTTGCCCTTGGTGAAGCCATGCTGGCTGTCTCAAATCACCTCCCTGCTCTCCATGTGCCTTAGCATAGTTTCTAGGAGGATCTGTTCCATGATATTCCTGGGCACAGAGGTGAGGCTGACGGGTCAGTAGTTCCCAGGGTCCTTCTTCCTACCCTTTTTAAAAATGGGTGCAATGTTTCCTTTTTTCCATTTTCCAGGGACTTCACCTGACTGTCAGGACTTTTCAAATATTATGGAGAGGGGCTTGGCAACTACATCAGGCAATTCCCTCAGGACTCTGGGATGCATTTTGTCAGGTCCCATAGACTTGTGCATGTTCAGATTCCTCAGGTGGTCTCAAACCTGATTCTCTCTTACAGTGAGAGGGACTTTGCTCCTCCAGTCCTTGTCTTGAGGTCCACCCACTCAAGAGGTGTGGGAAGAGAGATTGCCAGTGAAGGCCTTAGCTCAGCAAAGAAGTTCTTCAGTACCTCAGCCTTCTCCTCATCTGTTGTTGCCAGTTTGCCAGTCTTGCTCATTAAGGGGCGTATGCTTTCTGTGACCTTTCTTTTCTGGCTGACATACCTGTAGAAGCCCTTTTTACTATTCTTTGCATCCCTTGCCAAGTTCAGCTCCAGCCACACCTTGGCCTTCCTGACCCCATCCCTACACACTCGGGCAGTGTCCCTGTACTCTTCCCAGGATACCTGTCCCTACTTCCACTGCTGTGCATTTCCTTCTTGCCCTTTAGTTTGCCCAGCAGGTCTTGACTCAGCCATGCTGGCCTCTCGCCTTCCTTTCCTGGTTTCTTACACCTGGGGATCAAGGGCTCTTGTGCTCTATGGAAAGTGTCCTTAAAGATCTGCCAGCTCTGTTCTGCTCCCTTGTCCCTGTGGGCAGTTTCCCAAGGGGTCCTATTGACCAACCCCCTGAAGAGCTGGAATTTTGCTTTCCTAAAATTCAGCGTCCTGATTTTACTCTTCACCTGACCCATATCCCTCAGGACTGTGAACTCCACCAGTGCATGAGTGCTGCAGCCCAGGCTGCCTCCAATCTTGACGTCACCAATTAGCTCATGTGCGTTGGTGACCAACAGGTCCAGTATCACATCCCTTCTGGCAGGGCTGTCTATTACCTGGCACAGGAAGTTATCCTCCATGCACTCCAGGAGTCTCCTGGATTGCCTACAGCTCACCGTGCTACTTTTCCAGCAGATTTCGGTGTGATTGAAGTCCCCCAGGACGAGAGCCTGTGAGTGTGATAGCTTGAGATGTTTTGAGAGTTACCAAAGGACAAATTGTGTCAGGCTTGAGATATTCTCAAGGCTGACAATTGAAACAGAGGGACTTGCAAGGGAGTATTCTGTACTGCCTCTTTGCTTATAAGCACTGAGGTGTTTGCTTATAGGCACCATTGGAGACAGGATACTGTGCTGGATAGGCCTGAATGTGCTTATTGCCAGATAGTACCTTTTGGATAGACTTCACACAGTTGCTTTATCACTGTTGCATGATTTTCTTCTCTGTGTGGGCTTCAATTTGCTGAAGTTTTCTCTGCCTTCTGTGTAAGCTGGTCTAGACTCCCTCTGTAGGTAACAGAAAGCAATAGCCAGGATGAGTTACCTTCTGGAGATGCCTATTGCTCCTCTGACCACTGAGAACAGACAGATTTTCTTGATGACTTGTACGTCCTCTGTCTGGTGACCAACAGCCATTCAGGGTGCCGGGGAATTTGATTTGATCTGCCACTGGTGCGAAGCCTGCAGCCCCTAGGCAGCTGTTAGCATAACTGAATGACTAAAGAAGTTATTGCATGTTGTACTGTCTAAACCCCTCATTTCTTGAGGGATGTACTTTTTTTTCCCTAATACAATGTGTTTCAGTCCTTAATAAGTATCTCTGGGTATTGCTGTTAATGAATCAGCTTTGACTTTCTGGTGAATTTCAGAGAAATGCTTCTAGACTTCTAGAAGCATGTTATCTGCTTCTTTTGAATGGTAAGACGTGTTTTATTTAACAGTGTTCCAGATCTAGGTATTTCTAGAGAGTCAAAATAAACAAATCGTACAATTTCTTTTTTTCTCCATTGCAAGAATATTTATTTTGAATCAGTATCTGTCATGCTAGCAAGAACCTTGGATTTCGTACATTTTAATGAGGTCTTCTATCTTGCTTTAGAAATTTGCAACATACCCTAATTTTGGAGTGACTCAAACTGAGCACCATTTGTAATTGGAATGAGACCTCTCATGGGAATGAATTAAAACTGCCCTCATGTCCAGAGTTATTGTCAATGATTCCTGCTGTTAGCACTGCACCTCCAGCTGAGTTCTCAGTGAGCACAGTTAGCCGGCTTCCTGCTCCCAAGTCATTCCCTGCCAATTCCACAAAAATGTCATTAGGTATTTTTTCTATAAACAATCTTGTTATTCACTATTTGAGGCAGACATCAAGAAATTAAATCTGTGAATTGTCTGCTGTGCAGTCAATTAAAAACAACTATTTTTTACTACAGTCTGTCTTACTAATATTTTTGGTTTTTTCTGTTGGGATCCTGTACACAGGATAATTACAGTTATGAACAACAAACATCTGCAAGCAGCTATGAGAGCAAGCAGTACTGCCAGCCAGCGCCTGCCTACTTGGCTGCAGCATGCTGCCAGAGATTCATACTGCCCACCAAGCAAGTGCTGCTGAAATCCAGCATCCATGTCTTGTGTATGTATATATTTTATTTTAAAGTTCTTGCAGTACAGGTAGTTGGTTCTCAAATAAGACACTTAAAAAACCTAAGGCCATTACTTCCTGTAGTCACGAAAGTAGATGAGCTTCCTTCTCAGAATCTTTCTGGAGAAGCCTCTCTCTCTACTAAGAGAAAGAGAATAGTTTCTTCAGTATGAAATGACTATTGTGATTTGTACCTTCTTGCTCTGATTCATATCAGGCATTCAGTTCCAATAAATAGATTGTATTTAATGCATGGTCTGATACTGTGGAAATAAGAAACGGGAAGATTATTTTCACTTCTTTCTTTTGTGTCTTTGTAACTAGAAAACATAACACTATACTTCATAATCATGTCTCCAAACAGAATTTGAAGTAACTTGAATACATAAGCAATATTTTTCCATATCTATTTGTTGAGAGAATGTGATTATATGAACTGTGGATTATAAATATTCTTCATTAATTCCTTGAAACTATGCTAGAAAAAGTGATATTTCTGTAGCACTGAATTTGAGAAATCTGAGGGGAAGTTGTTACAGAATTAGTATTTCACCTTTTTAATGAGTGATGTAGATTAGCTTACTCCATCATTGATTTTTTTTTTGGAGGGCGGTGAGGGAAAGTTTAAATAAGTAAATACACTGTTTTAGAGACTCTAAAAATATGTTCCTCGAGCCCTTGGACATGTGTATATATTGAAAAACATTAGATCTCCTTCTGTTTTAAGAAGAAATTTTTATTGATGCGCTAAACATCTCTTTCTGAACTTAATTTAGATGAAAGTTTGGGAATACATCTTCTGGGGTGCCTTCTGTCCTGTAGCTAGTTATTGGTGTTTCCATTAATGCCTGGAGTCAGGGCCAGCTGCCCCCATGGAGGAGTGTGTAGAACCCATAGAGCTGTGAATTCCCTGTGAGAAACAAAACTTGAGAGGGCATTTTCCCCCTTACCTGTATTACTTTCTCAGTTAGCTACCTGAATGACCTGTTCACAGTGGAAAAAAAAAAGAGAGATCTGTTACTTAACATGATGCTTGCAGAGAGCTAGAATGTCTTACAAGAGTGTACTTAAAAACCAAGAAGTTACCACATCTAAAACTGCTACAGTTTTTCTCAGAAGCAAGTATGCAATATGCCTGTAACTGCCTGGCCTCTTTGAACTTTTGTCTACATTAGTGATGATTCTTAGTCAGCACCCTACTGAAAACTTAAACAACAAACAGCTTGGGGCAAAAGCATCCTTAGTTCTTCATATTTTGTGAGGTGACATACATCTAACGAAGTGCATATGCCTACAATATTGTCACCTATATCTAAACCAGCTAGGTTAGGTATGCTCTACAGTCAACAAAAACCTAATCACGTAGATACGTTTGTCCATATGTAAGTCTTGCAGCCAAAACTGGACTGATTGTGTAAGAAGCCTAAAATGAATAGGTTGTGTGTGAGTGCTTACAGTAAGTGCAAGGTAGTAAAGGAGAAATTCATCAAACTATTAGTGCTTGTGAGGTTTTTATACATTGCAGGTTTAAATGTGACTCCAAAGGGAGCTTTTTTGGTTTTAATCTGAGTATTTCAGGAAATTTTCCATTTATTTTCAGAGGACATTTAGTGTTTTAGTAGAAAAACAGTACTGTCATTGAAAGGGACATGAATATGTTGCCCTGTTTGACTGCAGACTTATCGCGAGCACTTAGAATGACAAAAACACAAGAAGAAAGACGTTGTTCAGAAAACAGGAAACCAAGGAAACAGGAGCCCCGCAGGATTCAAAAGCAGCTTTGTGTGAGCTCTGTGATGTCTCTTGCACAGGAGCAGGTGCGTGTGTGACACATATCCGGGGAGCCATCAGAAGGTGGGATAGGTCTGTAGAGTTAAGAAAAAGACTGAGCTTACTTATGTTCTAGAAGTGTGTACAGCAAGTAAAAGATCTTTCAGAAACATTTCTGAAGGAAAACTTGTCATAGAAATACATGTGTTTAGTTCACTGCAGTAAATGAACTCTAGAGATAACCAGGTCTGATCTCAGCATAAGTTTGTAGCTCAGCTTTGCCAAATGTCCCTCCTCTAGCATTGTAATCTATGCTGAGAAACCTAACCATTTAAAAAATATTTTCTATAATGTTTTTCTCTAAAATCATACTGAAGTGATGTTACAGATAACAGGGGAATAACTTTATCACTTCAAAAAAACCTGACAACCTAACCATAGCAGAATAAATGTCAAGTGTATTTCTTGAAATATTCCTGAAAATTATTCCACAACTGAACTTGGTTTTGACAGGTCAAGCCAACATCTCTAAAAACCTTTTGCTCCAAGTGTTTAGTCATCTTTGGACATAGTTCTTTAAGTTTTGTTTAAGTTATGGCTTTGAAAATATCT
The DNA here is from genome assembly GCF_964289735.1 of Phaethon aethereus. Taxonomy (NCBI): domain Eukaryota; kingdom Metazoa; phylum Chordata; class Aves; order Phaethontiformes; family Phaethontidae; genus Phaethon; species Phaethon aethereus. The sequence continues at coordinate 736,328 of NC_138602.1, forward strand.
GAGCACAAGAATTGTCCAGTTTTTTGTTTGACCTGGGAAGAAGACTGCATACTCCTAAGAGATTCTTCTGTGGTCATTCAGAGTTGTCTTTACTGGAGTTCTGTTCTAATGTCCACTTTCACACCTGAGTATTTAGAGCAGGGTGCCAGTATTTACTCCTCGCTCTTAAAGAAGCTGAGACAAGTCTGTTTTGTCTGTGAGACCAGCTATGCATCTGAAGTTGGTCTGCACTGTTCTTTGTGGTTTGTTGAGCCTAGAAACCGTTGTATGAATAGAAGTTTAGAAGCAGCGGACCTCTGATAACTGCTCACAGAGAACAGATGCTGAGGATGAAGAGGAGGAGGTGGTGTGAGCTATAACCTGTTCAAAAATGTTCTGGAATATTGAAGGCACTGGTGTCTGGTGTGCAGCATCATGTAGATGTTCACGTCAGCTTGTGATAAAAAGCTTAAAATCTTTCAGGCTTAACTACAGTTTTGTGTATAGTTGATATAATAGCCATCATCAAAGAAACAATTACAGTTAAATTTGTGTTTGCCAAGCACCAAGATTCTAGGAGAACCTCAAATTGCCTTTTCTTTTGAAAGACTTCTTACCATTGGAAGAACTTCCCTGTCTTTGCAGAGATCTTATCTTTGCAAAGAGTAACATTTTAATGTTACCTGTTGGAGATTGCATCGGTCTGAATGCAAGACAGATACTGAAGAAAAAGCTTTTGCTTAACAAAGCAAAACTTAGCATAGGCATTGGTTCTGTGTTGCATTAGAGGTGCAAATCTCAGTAATAAATTTAATCCATTACTGTCAGCTGCTATAATAATTGCTATAATGACAAGGAATAGAACAAATTGGGGAAGATTTTATGGTGACAAACAACTGACAATAGTATGAAGGATTTTTAACTTAAATGCTGTTAAGGATGTCTTCCTAAATAGTAAAGAATTGAGCTACTAATCCAGTTTTCTTCATTCACAGACTAATAAAAATACAGGGAACAAGCAACAAACTTGTGGAAGAGAAGGTGATGAAACCAGAAGCGGAGCTGCAACTATCTCTGAACATATACTAGAGGGCTGCTGGATGTACAACCTGTTTTACATGACCATGTAGAACAGGTTAATGTCTTTCCTCACAAGATAAATTGCTATGTGAGGCTTTTGATTTCAGACATACTAATCATGATTTTAGCATATTTGCAACATTGTTTTTTCACTAATGCTTGATCTAGCTGTTGAACTTATTCCATGCTGGTTTATTTCATGTATAATTAACTTTGATTTTTCAAATATACATTTATGGGCTTACATGCAAAGGTACCACCAAAATAAAAAATGTGATAGGAGGTGGGGAAAAAAGTTCTACTCTTTCATAGGCCCATAAAGCTGCAGTAGATGAGTGATGGAAAAATGCCAGTAAATAACAGAAATATCCATGGAGACCCCCAAAGACTTAGTCTAAATGATAGAGGTGATATATTCTGCTATTTTGTGTGCTTTTGAGGGAGAATTTCTTGTATGATTACTGCACCTAAGAAGATTACCAGGCAGCTGTAAAATCCTGCATGCACTCAGTTGTCTCAGATCTTTAACATTTTTAGAAAGAAGCTCTGAACTGAGCTCTTCATTCACTTGACGTTCATCCCTAGGAAGCACCATTTATTATCAAGTGCACATCAACGGATTGTTTTGTGTGTGGTTGATGGGGTGGTGTCTGTTTTGGTGATAAAGTAGCAAAGACAATTTCTTACTTGGCTATTTATATGATAAAAATTATCACAGAAGTTGATATGTTCCTGGTGGTTTTACAGGCCTGTGACAATGCAACATAGAAACTAATTTCAAAGTGCTAAAAAAAACAAGGCAGAGTCCAAAGGATGGGCAAATGTCTAGAGAAGTGGCAAGGTTCGGTTAAAGGGAAACCACGTTTGTTTGCTTTTTACTTCTAACATGTCACTTTTATCCTTTCCATAGGCAATGGGACTTTTTGTAGAAAAGACTTTAAGTGGGGCATCAAGCCTCTTAAATCTTGGCAGTAGCATGCAGCATGTTCTTAAAGGTGTAGTGTTGGGAATACCGTTGACAGGTGAGTATCACAGCATTATCCAGGAGCCTCACTGGAACCTTTGGCACAGCAGCTCATGCTGTGAATGATGTTCCTCAGTTCTGCTGCCTCTTGGTTGTTTTCTTATGAAAGTGTGCCAAGTGTGATGTTTTGGCTCCTGCACTGTTGAGTTGCTCTGTTAAAATAATATTGATAGCAACATGCTCTCCAGGAAGGAGAGACCTGTCTACCTTCTGATTCATAAGGGAAGACTAATACTTGAATTTGTCAGAGATGTATTTCAAGCCCCCGGGCACTCACACTTGGCTTTTACAAAGCTCATGTTGCTTTTCTGAATGCTTGCAATCATTACATACAGAAAAGCTTTTAAGGGAAGTCTCAAATGCTTTAACTGTGTGCTTATTCCAGAGAATCTACAGCTTGATCAGTTTGTCACATTTTCTTACTTGGGGTAAAGCAAAATTCCAGAACTATTTAAATAGTTCTTAAACTTTATTTTTAATTCTTTGCCTGTTGAGTTTTACAGTTAAAAACCTGACTGCAATATGTTTATTTTTGTGGTGTGTTTTCTTTTTCATATCTTGCATTGTCAGATGAACCCAGGCTGTAAGATCCCTGTTAGAAAGTAAGTTGGATGCTTTGGAGACTGTGAGCTGTCAGGAGTGAGATGACGTTGCAGCCTATGCGCAGGTAGAAAAGAAAAGCAGTTAACAACAGTTAAGGAGGACTTCAGGCTTACTTTGGTGAATGTTCCTGGCAGTGGTATACTGGAGATTCCCACAGCAATTAACACTTCTAAACTTCTGAGAGATGTGGTCTGCATTTTATTATTACTCTATTTCTGTCATTAGTAACACCAGAAATTGTGTTGCTGCTGCTCACTTTTAATAAAGGGATTCAAAGTGAATGAGTATTTCAAATGAGAAATATAATTTCTTTAAATATAATGCCACTTGTTCTAAATGTTTCTATCTGCCATTTAGTCCTCTGTCACATTTTTTTATTGCCTATGTGGAAAACCATAGAACTTATTGTAGTACATAAAATTGTGCAGTGCATAACTCAAGCCCTCTTCCATTCTGTTTGCTTAGTCGTTCTTAGTCTGATATGCAGTAGGAAAGGTCACTTACATAAAATTACTTCTTTATTATTGACACTTAAAATTTGCCTCACCATGCCGTTTCTTTGCAATGAAAGCATTGACTTTCTTGACCAATATCGAATAAGCAAACATTAAAATCCTACAGTTACTTGTGTTAAATATGTTGAAAAAGAATCAAGTATGAGACTAAATTAAAATTGCTGTAGCCAGTCTTGCCTGAAACCTCTGTGGCTCAGTGCAGAATTTCAATTAAGAAGACTTCAGCTTGGACACAGAATTCTTGATTTCTTATTTTCAAAGTAAGCTGGCTACTTTAGCTTTAGGTGAGTATTTGCAATATAAGCGTAATTGCTATGTATGTTGTAGTGGTGGTGATGATCTTTTAAATAGCTTTAAATTCCAGCTTCTGTAGTGTGTGTGGGAAGAACTGCAGATTTCTATGTATTTCCTTTTTACAGCTGCCTTCATTTCAAGTCGTGTTGTTACCATTTTATCTCCTCCTTCTCCTAGCATCTTCTAAAAAATGCTGACTTTCAGAAAAAAAAAGGGGGACTTGGAACGGGCCCCTTGTGATCTGCAAAAAATACATTTAGTGCATGTAGTAAAAAAAAGAAGAGATACAGCTATAGAAGAGTAGAGGGTGAAGGAGGTGGAAAAAAGGACAAAAAAGAATCTGCTTCCTGATAATGATACTGCTCATATGGTTCCAATTTTGTGTATAAAGAGGTCCTGGTTTAGTCTGATATCTTACATTTTTAATAACTTTGCCTTGAAATGGTGTACTGTAGGTAGTTTTAAATTGTACTATAATCACTACAGAAATTGTGCCAATACACACCCTCTGGTATTGTGTGTATTCTTTATACATTTTCTTTATTACTTTAGATTTCTACCCTCAAACTGGAGGCAGTTTCTAGCCTGCCCTGAAATGACTGAAACTTAACGTGGGTTTTTTATACAGGTTTGTTTTTTCTACCCCACCTCTGTTGGAGCAGGGATCTTGCACTTCAGGGGTTACTGTCCGGGAGCAGTGACATGGGGGCAGAGCTGCACAGAGATACCTAGCTGCTTGCTTAGAGCCTTTTTGGTGGTTTTGTCAAAGTTGACCAAGCAAATGCTGTAACGTGGCTTTAATGTTGTCATAATGGTACCTGGAAAAAAAGTACAATGGAGAAAAAGAGAGTTGAATACTTTTGTTCTTCTGTGTGATGTTGCCAGTTAGCTAGCAGATTGTCACAGGCTTCAGTTTCATGCATATGTTCTTCTTTTAAACTTCAGTTTCAAATCACTCTTCACATTCCTTCAGGCTTTTTGGAGTATTTTGAAAAACAACTTTTTAGAACTTACTGAAAAGCATTATTTTTGCATTGCTTATTGTCAAATAAAGCTGTTTCTTCTTTAAGTATTTGGGGGGGGGGGTTGTAAAGCAGGTTCTGTTTAAATAGCCTGTGTTAAGAGTTATAAGCCATATAAAAATATATATTTGAAGAGGGACGCATTTCAGCACTTCCGCAGATCTTTAAACAGATGCAGTGTTGTATTTAATTAGTACAGTGCTATGTGTCCTGAGCTAAAAGGTGCTCACAGCTAGCTGGTTTTGCTGGAGCTGCTGCCATCCTTCTGTATGTTTAGTGCTACCATAACCTCATGCTGAAGCCTTGACTCTGATCTTCCTTTTGCCATACGTTTATCCTCATCTGTTTCTGGTAAATCAGAAAGATTGGGAAGTGTTGAAATATGATGAGCAATTTCTATCCTTTTACTTTAGTCAGATCAAAAGAGGATGAAATGATACATCCACTCCAAAAATCTTCCCTCATTAGAAATTAGGAAGTAAAACCATTAGACACTGACACAAGTGCTGCCAGAGATGAAAGCCAAGTTATGACACCAAATATTAAGAGTTTAACTGACATAGCAGTCCCCGTTCAGGGTAAGTGAAACTGATACCTGTAAAGACCAAGAACCCAGATGTGGAACATGCCTGTTAGTGCTGCACGTCACCCCACAAAACAGTGACGACACAAGCATGGACACTGCAGTGAAGCTGCGACAACAGTGGGGTTTGGGTGTAAGGAACTGAGGTGCTCAGCTGCGGCAGTGCATCTCCCACTTGTCCCTTGAGCATGCCCAGTCTACTTTCTTGCTGGGGCATAAATCTGTGTGTTGCTATTTGCATTGGAAGTGTCAGTCAGGCTCCTGGTAATGCAGTGTGCGTAGTGTATGGGTGGATCACAGCATCTGAACACGGTGTTGTGTACGACTGACTGCTTGGAGCAGCATAAGGTTAAGGCATCATCTAAAGCTCCAGCCATTATCTAGGGTGAAATACCCTTTCAAATGATCCTCTATCCAAATGGCTCAACAGTGCTGTTGGGTTGAAATGTAAATCTTTGCTATGAAAAGGAGTGTTTAAACTCAGCGATATTCTCTTAAATGCTGAAGATTGGATGTCAAAGACCAAGACAAACTATGCTGCCCTTTCAAGCAGCAGGAAGCAAGCAGCCCCACTGGACAGCTTGGCTTACTCAAGGTTGGCGTTTGAAACTAGGTCAGCTGAATTGCACTCTGGAGGTGTCCATTTTTCCTTGGGCTGTAGAGGGAGCCAGAAGGGACCTGGATGTTTGACTTCAGTTGCTAGAAGGAGAGGTAAAAAGAATCCCCCCCCAGCTGTTGTGGAGGCAAGGTAGGGAAAAGTTGTCTGCTTTTGTGACATGTTGCTGTTTTCTGATTCCCTTTTTAAAGGCTTGAAATGCAGGGCAGATTCCTCAGGCTGAGACAGCGTATTTCTGGTGAATCCAACTGTGCTGTCAGCATGAACTGAAGGGAGTTGAGTTGGCAAAAGAAAGCCTGCAGGCTCTGGACTGCTTATGCCTGAGGCTGTGCCGAGAAGAAAGGAGCTGGTTTTTTTCTGTACAAACCGCGCTGCTCTTTTGTACAGAATGAATACTGTTGCCTGTCCTTCCTCCTTCCTGCTCCAACCTCTCCTTCCTTGGATAACTTTCATCCTTCATCTTACCAGGAATGGAACTGCTTAACAGTTTGTTCTGTAGCACATTGCACTTCTGACTGCAAGCCTGACTCTCCCTGACCTAAAGGAAGGATGCCAGGAGGAAGACTGACAAGTGGTTAAAGCCTCAGCCTACGATGTGAGAAAAACATTTCCCATATGATCGCACGTTTACCCAGTGACTTCGGAAGTGCTACAAAATCTTGATGTTTTGGCTCACTGTAGGCTGTTTTGGAGGGCACGCTGGTGATTCATCTATACAACGCTGAACTGGGCTGTGCAGTGCAGATATCTACTTTGCTGCAGCAGAGAAGAGAGGAAGGCAGTTTTGAGGATCAACATATTAAAGATTGAGGCACTGACTGGGTGGTAGGTACCCAGGTATGGGGGAGACCGGTTCCGGCAGAAGCAAGTTTTTGCTGGCCATGCAGTAGGACAGGGAAAGCCCATTTATTAAGTCTGAACAAGTCGTTCCCTGTGTGTGATGCTGAGTTCTTTGGGCCGTGGTCACATCTGGATGTGGCAAAACCCAAAAGTACAAAACATCTCTATTTGTTGCAGAGAGCACTGCACAGACCCCAGGAGATCTGATGCTGAGCCCCAGGAGTGTGCTGCCGGGGCTGTAAGGATGTACTCTTGTGTTTATTCTTGAGCTTGAACAGAACTGGTATCTAAGGATCCATCCTCACAAATCCAGAGCATAATGCAGGGGGTGCTGCTGGGGAAACAGTCACGAGAATCCTATGAACAGACCGGCTCGAATGGCTTGAGGAAGTTGTTTGTTGATGGAAAAATATAACCAGGAGCTGAAACTATTGGCTAGTTTGGAGTAGTTTTCCTCTACACTGCCTTTGCCCTTGAATTGCCAGTGTTTTTTGAAGGCTTAAATGCCATTTTATTAAAAACAAAACAAAAAAGTGCACACACGCAAAAAAACCGCAGACCCCCAGGATGAAGTATGGTGTTTGCCTGAAACTGCATTTTCTTCTTTTTCACCGTTTTGCTCAGAATATTGGACATGCTGAACGTTAGTGCAAAACTGGTCTCCAGTTTTCTGGCTGGGATGATGAGTTGTGGAGGCGATTATTCCCACCCCACTAGTTGCGGATGCTGGAGGATATAGATAAGCTACTGCCATTTGACAGGGGTGTTCATTTAAAGGACTCTCTGCAATTGCCTGTTCCAGCCCACGATGCAGCTCTGTCTTCATCCCCTATGGGGCAGCAAGGTGTGGCTGTGCTCTTGGGTCAACCTCCCCTAAGTCTCGCAGAAGTCAATGCTGAGATGGGATTAGCCTTTGGGATCCCTGGTTCCACCACATCCTCTCCTGAGCCTCAGTCTGCCACCATGGGCACCTGCTCCTTGGGTAGCTGTTCTGATCATGGCAATCGAGGCAGTAACAGCAAATCTCCCTATTTGCATAGTGGATCATTCATTTTCTGTGAGTGTTACACAGAGCTGCAGGATATCGTATCTGATGATCTCCAGTTCATTTCTAGGGAGGGTGTGTACTTGTGCCCTCAAAGGGTAAAAGTTGTTTTAAGTGTTGTCACATAATGAGTCATCTCTGATTAATGTTTGATGGTGCAGGCGGCCGGCGCTAGGACCTCTGGGACGCTGCATCTGTAGCCCTTACCAGAAGAGAAATCAGGAAATAACGCAGTAGCTCTTTCTGGAAGCATGCCCTTGAACATAACACTTTGCTGCTCCTTATGAAAGAGAATTTACTCTCCAGGTATTCAGGAATCTGAGTCCAGGCTTAGCTGTGAGCTGCCCCGAGACGTCGTTGCCCCCAAGGCTCTGCATGGACGTTGCTGGGAGGTAAGTGCAAGGGTCTGTTAGAGTAGGAGCAGCTGATGTGTTGTTGTGTCTGCTCTGTCAGTGGAGAGGGATGGACGTAATCTTGTAGCATTAAGAGCAGTGTGGTCAGTGGGGAAAATGGCCAGGTGTCACCCGTTTTTCAGCAAAAGAGCTGTACTTGCCATTTGTCCAAGGGACCCTTAGCGCGGCTGGGCGTTTGTAAAAAAGTTCTCCAGCTTATGTTTCAAATATGTGTGCACAATGCACCCGGTTCCAATTTCAGTGCAGGGGTGCAGTGTGTCCCCTCTTCTGCCACTGGGAGCTCCTCAGTTAGCGTAACTCTGTGCATGGGAAACAAGCTGAAACTCTCCAGTTCAGGGTTGGGATGGCTCCACCAAACCCCACTGTTTGTGGGGTTTCTGTACTTCTCATCCTCATTGGGTTAACAGATTTAAAAAAAGCATAGAACAGTTCCAAAACAAAGAGGGGGGGCAAATATCTCTTCCCAGGCTTTCTGTCCACGCATCCTGCTTGTGGGAACATTCATTCCAGCGATGGGAATCACATGGACCAAATATCTCCAAGAACAAGTAGTTGCTTTAGGACAAGGCATGTGAGTGGCACCAGGAGGAAGGTGATTCACTGCCATTGCCTGCTGGTGGCTGGGTGGAGGCACTGGCCCATCTCCAGGCTCTGCCAGCGGCAGATATCCATGTGGGGATGCATGTCCAGCACTCCGAACCCTAGTGCCAGCTGGGCAGAAGAGAAGCTAGGCTCTTGGGCGCTCAGAGTGGAGGACCCATCCCTTCCAAGCATGACCTGCTGTCTGCACATAGGGGCAGGACTGAGCAAACAGTTGTTGCTTTTCACCAGAAATTACTGTCCTGGAGCGGCAGAAAATGAAGGATCAACTGTCGGAGCCACTGTCACCTTTCCTGGCTCAGCCAGCATGTCCCTCCTCATATCAGGTTGTACCACAGCAAGGGGTATGGAGCAGTCCCTGTCCTTAAGGTCTGTGCCCATGAGGTCCTCACCCATCCTGTAAGTGAGCTGAGCTGCAGCCAGTCACGTCAGACTTTGGCTGTGCCTGCTGGGGAGCAGGCATGGAGCATCTGCCTTTGCATCTCTAAGTCCACCAAGATAATATGTGTGGCACGAATGGGCCGCAGGACGAGAGGATGTCTGTGTTAGCTAATGATGGCTTCTAGAACAGATGAAACTGCTGCCTGCTTATATTAACCTTGCAACAGCAATTGTCCCTTTTTGTTGTTGTTCTGGATAGAGACTGGCACTGTAAGTCCTTGGATCCTCGTCATCATGGAGACAAGCTGAGGTTTACCACCGGTGATGCAGAGGAGTGACCATGACTCACCCTCAAAAGAGGAATAGAGCAAAGACTGTCATCTCTGCTCCAAGGAGCCAAGTGAGCCCCTGCGCCTCTCCCAGGCCAGCAGAGACAGGGAGACATGGTCCTGCTCTGGGTAGAAGTTTCCAAGAGGCCAACAGTGAGGTTTCCTGAGAGTGGTGCAGTTAGCGCTGGATCGCAGCCATGCATTGCCCTGCCCAGGCTCTTGTGTTCACTGAGCACCAAGAAAACCAATGTGTGAATGAAGTCACTTCTCCCCCCCCGACGTTTCTCTTCTCTGGAAGCTGATGCTCCCTGGCTGTTTTGAGGTCTTGGAAACAGAGAGGAGCACCGAGCTGCTGGGATAGCTTCACGCTAATCTCTGGTGCAAAGGAGCAAGGTGAGCTTGAATCAACTTCACCTACGTGGGACGTGGGTCTCACCAGGTGGCATGTTTGGCAAAGCTAAAGAGTATGAGTTGCAAGCACTGAGAAATCCCACCTTCCTTTAAAAAAAGAAAAGAAAGCATCTGCTGTGCAGTGAGAGACAAATTGCAACTGCAAAAGGGATCTGGAGGAAGGGTGCTGAAATCAGAAAAAAACTTACGGAAACCACAACTTGGCTTTTAAGAACATGGGAGATTTGGGGATGATGCCATGATATGGGGGTGCATGGCAGCCCAGGCAGTGCCACTGAGGACACAGGCTTGGTGTCAATGCCCCAGTGGGTGGGCTGTTCCCCCTCCAGCCCCCTTAAGGCAGCAGGAGAGGATTTGCTCACTGAGTCCCAGCATCCACAACTTCAGTTTTTCGAGGATGTGGCTGGAACCCTCTGGGAAACCTCCCTCGAGGATAAAGGAGTTGAACAGAGCTGGTAGCTCTTTAAGGACATTTTTCTTAGAGCACAAATGCTCTCAATTCCGCTATGTTAAAAAAATGGGGCAAGGAAGGCAAGAAACCAGCATGGCTCGGTAAGGACCTTCTGGTCAAACCAAAGCGTAAGAAGGAAATGCACAGGCAGTGGAAGCAGAGACATGTATCCTAGGAAGAATGTAGAGATGCTGCCTGGATGTGCTAGCTATCGGGAAAGCTAAGGCACAGTTGAAGTGCAATTTGGCAAGGGCTGCAAAGAATGATAAGGGCCTCTACAAGTACATTGGCCAGAAAAGGAAGATTAAAGAAAATGTGTGCCCCCCTTAAATAAGACAGGAAAGCTGGTGACAACCAACATGGAGAAGGCTGAGGCACTCAACTTTTTTTTTTCCTCTCCTCAGTTTTCAATGGTAATATCTCTTCCCATGTCTCTCAAGCCCCTGAACTTCAAGGCAGGGACTGGGGAAACAAAGTCCCTCCCATTGTAGGAGAAGATCAGGTTCAACACCACCTGAGGAACCTGAACATACATAACTCTACAGGATCCAAGAAGATGCAGCCCAGGGTCCTGAGGGAATTGGCTGATGATAGTGCCAAGCCACTCTCCATCATATCTGTGGCAGTTGGGCAAAGTTCCCAGTGACTGGAAAAAGGGAAACATCACACTCATTTTTAAAAAAGGTAAAAAGGAGGACCCTGGGAACTCCCAACCAGTCAGCCTCACCTCACTGCCCAGTAAGATCGTGGAGCAAATCCTCCTGGAAGATATCTCAAAACTCGTGGAAGACAGGTGATTTGAGACAGCCAACATGGCTTCAACAAGGGCAAACCATGCCTGACTAATCTAGCAGCAAGGCCAAGTGCAGGGTCCTGCACCTGGGTCAAGGCAGTCCCCAGTATCAGTATAGGCTGGAGGATGAAGGGATTGAGAGCAGCCCCGCCGAGAAGGACTTGAAGGTACTGGTGGATGAAAAGATGGACATGAGCCATCAATGTGCGCTCACAACCTGGAAAGCCAACCGTATCCTGGGCTGCATCAAAAGAAGCGTGGCCAGCAGATCAAAGGAGGGGATTCTGCCCCTCTGCCCCGCTCTGGGGAGACCCCCCTGCAGGGCCGCGTCCAGCTCTGGAGCCCTCGGCACAGGAGAGACATGGACCTGCTGGAGTGGGGCCAGAGGAGGCCCCAGCAACGCTCCGAGGGCTGGAACAGCTTTGCTGGGAGGCCAGGCTGGGAGAGCTGGGGGCGTTCAGCCTGGAGCAGAGAAGGCTCCAGGGAGACCTTCCTGCAGCTGCCAGGGCTGAGAGGGGCTGATAAGAAAGATGGGGATGGACTTTTCAGCAGGGCCTGTAGCAACAGGGTAAGGGGTGATGGTTTTAAACTACAACAGGGCAGATTTTGACTAGATCTAAGGAAGAAATTTTTGACAATGAGGCTGGTGAAGCACTGGCCCAGGTTGCCCAGAGAGGTGGTAGATGCCCCATCCTTGGAAACATCCCAGGTCGGGTTGGACGGGGCTCTGAGCAATGTGATCTAGTTGAAGGTGTCCCTGTTCATTGCAGGAGGACTGGACTAGATGGTCTTTAAAGGTCCCTTCCAACCCAAACCATTCTATGAGTCTATGATCCTCCCATGACACTGGGGATGACGGGCTCTGGAGGGAGAAGACCCACAGTTTTGAATTGGGAAGTGGTCACATGCATCCCAGCATGACAAGAAGGTGGCAAGGGGAGCACAGGGACCTTGCGCAATCATCCCACAGCCAGAGGATGTGACCGTCCTGCCTCAGCCCAGCCTTGTCTGTCAGCATCCCCGCTGCGGCAGGCAGCCCCTGTGTCAGCCCTGCTGCATCCCACGTCAGCAGGGCCCCACGGCCGGTGCCTGTCGTGGCCCTGATGACCTGGAGCTGCTGAAATAGGAGGTGAAAAAACAAGTTTCTGGTAAAACCGTGTTTCCCCCATGGCCAGCAGTGCTGGTGGGCAGTGGAGCACATCTTTGGACTTCAAGGCAGGGAGAAGGGGCAGGGACCAGGACAGCTGGTCCTGCTCCCACCTGGGTTCGGGATAGGAGCATCCCTGGGGTACAGCCAGCATGGACAGGGTTTGCAGCCTGCTCTACGCCTTTTTGTCTCTCCTGTGGTGCAGGGCTGCCCCGGGTGATGGGCAGGCTTGCAAGGGGCTGCGTTGGTGAGGAGCCTGTGGGGACAGCAGCAGTGGCCTCGGCCAGGCCAGCTCAGCCCCATTCCTCCACAGCCCCCTTTGCTTTCTTCTGTGCAGGTGGCAGCAGGAGACAACAAGGAGTCCCTGATGCGCTGACAGCCGACCATGTCTGGGGTGAGCAGGGCTGCCACAGGGATGCCAGCACTTCCCCTGCCGACATCAGGGTGACACATCCCCCCAGGACCACTGTGGGGTGCAGGGGGTTCATGCCCAGAGCCCCCCTTGCCACCAGACAGGGCTTCAGATGGTCCTTGGGGCTGGCCTTGATGGCTGTAGGAGGCAGAGGGGGGCCAGCTCTCACTGTCCCTGCTGACACTGCCTTCTCCCTTGCAGAAGCACTGGCCCCCCGGGACACAGTGTGTCACCAAGCACGACCACACCAAGCCCAAGGCCCAGGAGCTGGCCTTCCACAAGGGTGACGTGGTCACCATCATCGAGGCCGTGGAGGTGAGCCCGACGGGTGCTCAGGGGACACGCTGCCCCTGAGCCTAGTGCCATCAGCTGAGCTGACGGAGACAGGCCTCCACGCTTCGCAGCAGGATCCTCCCTTCCCTCCCTTGCTCTGAGACCCTCTCGCCCCCAGGGCAAGGGCTGGTACCGCGCCAGGCACAACGAGACGGGGCAGGAGGGGCTGTTGGCGGCCAGCACACTGCGGGAGCGTGGTGCCATCCGTGTCAACCCCAAGCTCAGCCTCATGCCGTGAGTACAACCAGGGGGAATGCAGGGGGGCCGGTGGCCCAGCTCAGCCCCTGGAAGCTGCGACAGCAGATGAGGCCGGTGCATTTCCCCCCAGCCAGGTTTTGGGTTTGAAGACCCCCAGCTGTGCCCATCCAGCTTGGATGGGCCTCACAGGGAGGGGTTTTATGCAGTGGGGTCTACGTACTTTGGTGGGAGCTTTGCTTTCCCCATCTCGCTGCTGGCACTGGGGGAAGCCCACCGGTGTGGCTCCTCTTCCTAAAGACCCTCTCCCCAGCTGGTTCCACGGGAAGATCTCAGGGGTGGAGGCGGTGCAGGCGCTGCAGCCCGCCGAGGATGGGCTCTTTCTGGTGCGTGAGTCCGTCCGGCACCCTGGCGACTATGTCCTGTGTGTGAGCTTTGGCAAGGAGGTAATCCACTACCGCGTGGTGCACAAGGAGAACACACTTAGCATTGACAGCCAGCAGTACTTCTCCAACCTCATCGACATGATCGAGGTGAGACTCCCCTCCCTGGGCAGTGAGGCCCACCCGCGCCAGACCAAGGGCAAGAACCTCATGGGGTCACACAGCGCAGCGGCAGGTCCCAGTCCCTTTCTCCTATGGTTTTCATTGGGTTTCGTTACCTGGTGTAATTCTCCATCCCTGCCAAAGGCTCATGGTTCCCACTCGGTTTGGGGTGCAACAGACAGATCTGGGATGCCCCAGGGACATCCTCTGCTGCGAACCAGCCGTGCCGGCAGCAGCCCCAGTCCCCTGCCCAGGGCCACATTTCCCCCATCCATGCTTATTCGGTGCTTCACGCAGTAGCGGGGCTTAAGGCATATTGGAAAACAAAGATCCTGGCAGCCTCTGTCACCCCTGGACCCTGGGTGAGGTCTGAGCCCCACTGAGGCTTTGAGGCATTTTGCCATGTTTCTCTCCACTCCGAGCCCCCCTCTCACCTGCTGACCCCGCAGGGCTCCCAGGCTGCTGCGTTAGCTCTCGCCCTTCCAACGAGCTCTTCCTCAAGGTCCATCTTTGGCCTGTCTTGTAGCTGCTGCCCATCTCCTCTTCAGGGGTTTCCACTCTCATATGTTTTCCTCATTTAGACACAGCTTCTGCTTTCAGGTGGGTCCTTTCCCCTTTCAGCTGCCCTGGCCCCGCTCTGTAACCGCGACGGCTGTCCTGCCACTTCCGCTCCCTGCCGCCTCTGCAAACCGCCATCAGCTGCTGCAGCGCCTGCTGTGGGGTTTAACCCCATCAGCTGCCGTCCGGCTCACCAGTAGCATCCTATATCTCCTGTGGTCCATCCCTGGCTGTGCCCGGAGGGGAGCAGGGCTGAGACACAGGCTGCAAATTGCGGCGTTGGGGGAAACGTGGTGTTTCGCACTGCCCGAGCTGAAAGGGCTCCAGGTGCCTCGAGGGTGATGATGGTGGTGGGGTTCAGTAGAGCATCCTGCGGCCGTTTCCCGGCTCTGTGCCCCGAGCTTGGGGTAAGAGGAGGCACCACCACATCGCCTCCACCTGTCCATCCCTCGGCAGCACTACACGAAGGAGCAGGGAGCCATCTGCACCAAGCTGGTGAAGCCCAAACCAAAAACCGGGATGAAGTCAGCTGAGGAGGAGTTGGCTAAAGGTAGGGGTGGCGGGAGAGGATCATGGTCTGGGTTTTGGGGACAAGGCAGCTGGTGGCCCCTGCTAACCTGCCCTTGTGCCCGTGCCCAGCCGGCTGGTTGCTGAACTTGCAGCACCTCACGCTGGGAGACCGCATCGGGCAAGGCGAGTTCGGAGGTAGGCAAGAAGATGGGGTTGAAGGTTCCCTGGCCATGGCCTTCCCCAAATGACGCCCCTGATGTCCTCTCCCCATCCCATGGCATGGGGGGCTCAGCCTGGGACACAGGGGGCCGGGTGCGGGGCTGAGCCTGACCCCCCACGTCCCCTCCCAGATGTCCTGCAGGGCGAGTATATGGGGCAGAAGGTGGCTGTGAAGAACATCAAGTGCGATGTGACTGCCCAGGCCTTCCTTGCTGAAACAGCTGCCATGACGTGAGTGCCCTGTGGGGGGGATATGGCCCGACCCTACCCAGTGACCCAGGGACAAGCAGGCACCCCTTGACCCCGATCCCCTCCATTTCAGGAAAGTCCGGCATAAAAACCTGGTGTGTTTGCTTGGCGTGATCCTGCACAACGGCCTCTACATCGTCATGGAGTTCATGAGCAAGGTGAGAGCACCCAGCCAGTCCTCAGCCAGCAGGGCCCATCACCACTCAGATCTGGGGACACAGTCCCTGTTTGGGGGCTGAGTTGGATGGACGCTGGGCACTACAGCCCCCGCAGGAGGCAAAATTTTCAGGCAGCCCCATCCCACTGGTCCTTACGCATTTCTCCTCCTTTATCAGGGCAACCTGGTGAACTTCTTGCGCACGCGGGGACGGGCGCTCGTCCCAACCCAGCAGCTCCTCCTGTTTGCTCTGTAAGTCCATCTCCCTCCCTCTGGGCTGAGGACCAGTGCTCTGCGTCCCCGCAGGCAGCCCCACAGGACACACGGTGACACCGTGCTCTGCCTCGCTTGGCTGCGGCAGGGACGTGGCCCAGGGCATGGACTACCTGGAGTCCAAGAAGCTGGTGCACAGGGACCTGGCTGCCCGCAACATCCTCATCTCCGAGGAGAACGTGGCCAAAGTGAGTGATTTCGGCTTGGCCCGGGTCAATCCCAAGGGCACGGACACCACTTTGCTGCCTGTGAAGTGGACAGCCCCAGAGGCCCTGAAACACAATGTAAGTGATGGTGGGAAGGGAGGGGGAACTGGAGGGTCCTCCCAAAGCAGCTCACCCCCTCGGGTCCCCCCTGCTCGTTCCCCCTCCTGCCAACCTGTCCCTGCCCCATGGTGCCTTCTGGCACATTCAGCCCTGCATCTCCCAAAATCTGGGCTCTGTCCTGACCAGTCCTCACCCTGTTGCGTAGTGGAAATTGGGGCAGCTCCGGCCGGATGCAGCAGGACGGACCCCGGGCCATGCGGGTGACGGGAAGGGAGGGGGGGTCGCACCCCAGGGAGCTGGGGGCGGCAGGGGGCAAGTGCTGTCTCCTGTCTTGCCCTCGGGGAGCGATGAGCGCCCAGCGCAGCGCCCAGCCAGCGTCAGCCTCCCCTCCTCCCGCTGCCACAGAAATTCTCCTCCAAGTCGGACGTGTGGAGCTATGGGATCCTCCTGTGGGAAGCCTTCTCCTTCGGCCGAGCACCCTACCCCAAGCTGGTGAGTGCTGTGCTGGGGGACACTGTGGGTCGCACCCCGCTGGCACCAATGGGACAGGGACATCCCACTGTACCCTGGCCAGGGCGAGCCCCCGGTGGAGTGGGGAAAGGGGGGTCCCAGCTGGCTTCTCCATCCTGCCAGAGTCTCAAGGAGGTGACAATGCTGCTGGAGCAGGGGTACCGCATGGAGCCCCCCGAGGGCTGCCCGCCTGCCATCTATGCCCTGATGAAGAGCTGCTGGGAGCTGGAGCCAGGCAAGCGGCCATCCTTCAAGAAGCTTGTGGAGAAGCTGCAGAAGGAGCTGAAGCACCTGAGGGACATTTAACCCACATCCCGCTTCCTGGCCAGAAGCCCCCTGGACCTGCCGGGGTGGGAGTGGCGTGGCAAGGGGTGGCTGGGCAGCGGGGTGGCCTGCGGTGCCGCGCTGTCCCGGTGGAGGTGCAGCAGCAGCTGTGGGGGTCTCTCTTCCCCCAGGGCACCTGAAGAGGAAGCAACAGCCTCCCTCCATCCTGGCAGGGGTTCTTCTTCCCACCACACAGCCCAGAGAAGGTTCCCATGGGGTTGATTTCCCCCAACCTGCTGGAGTGGGGAGAGCAGCCCAAAGGGGGCCCATGCCCCACAGACCCCACACTCAGCCCTGGATGGCGGGTGCCACATGTGGGGTCTCTTCGAGCTGCCCCTCCCAGTGACAGGGGACAGGATGGGACACCTCTGCTTGCTGGAGGATGAAACCCCAACCCTGACACAGCTCCACTCCAGCCCTGCACAGGGATGCTGGGCGCAGCCAACTAAACCACACGGATTTGGGCTTTTTGATTAAACCAAAGAAATTAGTTCAACAGCATCTTTAAGCCTCTGGGCTCAAATTAGGCCTATCCCTCCCTGGGGCCTGGCAAAGCACAGGGAAAAGCTTGGGGGAGGCTCAGGAGCTCCGGCCCTCGGAGCCTCCCGCGCGCAGCCTGTCCCCTCTCCCCTTGGGGCTCTCTGCAGCTGGGGATTATTCTTTTAATCAGAGTCTGCATGGGAATTGCTTGCATATAGATTACGGGAGCGGGGCACATTCTCCGGCAGCAGGAAGCCCCCGGCCCCCAAGCAATCTCGACGTCTCGGTGGAGCCGGGATTAATGGAGGCACGGGGCCGCACGCACGTGTGTGTGTTTGTGCGTGTGTGCCCACCCGCTGTCTCGTCTTCCTTTCAGTCCTTTGACCCTCGACTGGGTTTTTTCGGCTAATCCTCTTGTGCCTCCTCTGCACTGACTTTTTGCACCTCCAACCCCCCTGTGCTGGTGCGGGTGGCTCTGGGTGCCCATGGCGCAGGGCTCCCCCCATCAGGATCTGGCCATGAGGGTGCTGTCCTCTATTGGGGCCTGTGCAATGGGGGAGGTTCGGCCCAATCCGGGGTGCGCTGGGGCTCAGTTTCTCCTTCCGCCTCCCTATTACCCTGATGGGGCAGCACCTTGCTGTCCCCCCGCACCACCGTCCCCCCAAGCACTCCTGGGTGCAGCGAGCGGCACAGGAAGGTCTTTCCACCCCATGGGCTGTGGCTTCCTATGGCCTTCCTAATGCCTTAATCCACCCCTGATCCGCACGCCCCTGGGGCAGCCAGTCCTGCTGACCTTGCAGGTGCTGGCCCCGGGCAGGGACCGGGTGGCACCGGGCACCGGCCGCCACAGCTACGCACCCATGGCCACCTTCTACACAGCTGCCCTGAAGAGCTTACAGGGGGGCAAGGAGGAGCCGCCCAAGGGGCCCCCCAAGGATGGCAAGGCAGCCACGCTGCCCAACAGCACGGCCCGCGAGGAGTTTGAGGAGTACCAGCGGCAGCTGCTGGAGGAGAAGTAAGGCTTTGCGGGGCGGGGGGTCATTGGGTCCCACATGCACTGGGACCAGAGACCCACGTGCCGTGGGCTGTCCCCAGGGTGGGACAGGGAGGCAGCCGTGGCAAGGGACACGAGCAGAGCGAGTGCCCTTTGGCACCTCTCCCTGCAGCATGTGAGGTCCCCGTGGATGCTGGCACAGGGGTGGGACAGTGGCTCGGTGCACCGCAGGTGACAAGGGGCACCCCCGGGTGCCAGTGCCCCAGAGTGGTGGGTGTTGGGTGCCAGCCCAGCACCCATGTAGCCAAGGGATGGCAGGGGCCAGCATGGGATTGCATTAAGGTCCCACCTCCTGGGGTCTGGGTGCTGTGGGGACGTGGTGACCCAGCATCTGGGAGCTGAGAGGCCACAGGAGGACGAAGTCCCTCCAAAAACACCTTCGCGGAGCATCTCGCTGGGGCTGGAGGGGCAGGATGTGGCCCCTGTCCCCACATCCTCCTCGCAGCCCTTCTGCAGACCTTTGCATCCCCTTCTCCTCCCGCCCCCGCCCAGGGCTGGCACAGCCACACTGCTGCAGAGGACGAGGGCAATGCCGGGGGGCTCGGTGAGGTGGGGGGTGGCAGCGCGGGGGGTGACAGGTCCTGCTGCTGCAGGATCGAGCGGGACAAGGCGTTTGCGCAGAGGAAGGCAGAAAGGGCCACTGTGCGGATGCACCTGCGGGACAAGTACCACCTGGCCCAGGTAAGGACCAGCCTGCGGTGGCACCTGGGGGTCCCCCCCGGACCCTCCACGCTCGGGTCGGCCCCAGGCCGGGCGGCTGCCAGGCCTCCCCCGGGACGGGAGGCGAGCCCTGAAGAGGGCAGCAAACGGCTGCCGGCCCGGCGCGCGCCGCCCGCCCGCGTGTCCCCCCGGTCGCGCCCGGAACCGGCGCGTCCCGGCGCCCCCCGGCCGCGAGGCCCCGTACCCCCCCCCCCCGCAGCCCTGACGCCGCCTCCCCCGCGCGCGCAGGACGAGCGGGACGAGGCCCAGCGGCACGTGGCGGGCGGCGCGGCGGGGCCGCCGCGGGAGCTGGCGGCCATGGTGCGCAGCGAGGAGGAGGAGGAGGAGGAGGATGGCGACGCCGGGGCCTTCGCCTTCCTGACGAAGCTGCGGGAGCTCGGCCTGCCAGCGCTGCGGGGCCGCGCGCTGGGCGCCGTTGATGAAGCAAAGGAGAAATGCGCCCTGATGTAGCACCGCTGCCCGCCCCGCCGGCGGGCGACGTCGGCAGCGTTGGGAGCGATGGGGGTGCGGCTGTTACGGGTGCCGTTACCTGGGGGTGGTGCCCCTGGTGTGAGCCCCCAGACGGGGCGGGTGGTGGTCCCTCATGCTCCGTCACCCCCAGGAACCAGCCCCAGGCCCTCGCACACCGTTTGGCTCAATAAACACGGCGTTTGCGGCACCAGTGTGGTCTTCCTGCGGTACCCCCCGTCTGCAGGAGCCCTGTCCTGGGCGGGCGCGGGGGACACGATGACCCCGCTGCAGCAGGGCTGCCCCGTGAGCCTCTGAGCCAGCAACCAGCCCATCACGCTCGGCTGACAGATCCGTCCCCCACTTCTGCAGCAACCCCCAGGCACAGCCGCACCCCAGCAGTGCCGGGGAGCCAGCGGGACCTGGTGCGCCCCTGGGGGCATCCCTCGGGGGCAGCACCAGTGTGGGGGGTGGCAGCATTTAATCCTCCCCAGGTATTCCCCTGCCAGCGCAGGCAGCAAGGGGGGTCCCTTTGGCTGGAGCCAGGGTGCTCCACTGCCTCTTGCCCCTCCAGGGACTTGCTCCCTGCTCCTGGGCATTCGGCAGTGGCTCTGTCTTAAATGGTGCCGTGCCGGAAGCTGGGGGCTGCTGAGATCACTAATACCTGCCTATTTTAGTGAGGTCTAATCTGCCTGAGTAGCCTGTCCCCGAGGACTAAGCTAGCTGAACCCTTGTAAAATGTACCGCCAGCACTGGCCCCAACGGCACCTCCCTGCCAGAGCAGGAGCCGCCAGGGGAGTCACGCTGTGTTTGCATGAAAGAAAGGACGCGCTGAGCCGCCTCCATCCTCCCCACGCCGGGGCCATCTGCTCCGGAAAGGCCTGCAGGGACGGCCCTGCCCCGGGCTGCCCACGGCTGCGGTGGCAGGGCTGGGAGGGGGTGGCTGAATCCAGCACAGGTGGGGTGGGAGTTGTGCCATGGAGCTCATCGCTGTCACAAGAGTCACAGGTCTCAGCCACCCAACTGGAGCACCTGGAGCTGCAGGAGCTCCAGCAAGGAGGTCCCTGGGTGCACGAGGTGCTTGGTTCCCCTGCCGGGCACCCACCCGTTCAAGTAGCACCCCTTCAGGGGCTGGTGACTGCTGGAGCATCCCAGGGAGCGTGCGACAGGCACATCAGGGCTTTGACACCTGGCAGCCTCCTCGTGTTTGGTGGCCCCGCTGTACCTGCCATCCCCACCATCCCTGCCATCACCACTATCCCCGCTCTCCAGCATTTCTTCAGAAATTGCAAAATCTCCCATTCAGGCACAAAAATCCACCCCTGTTGCACGGGATGGGGCCGTCCGTGTCGTCACTGGTCCCCCGGGCAGGTCCCCAGTGGGGCAGCAGCAGCCATGGCACCCGGCGCAGCCCTGTTCCCCCGCCACGTCCCCGCTCTCCCCAGGGCTGGGGCTCGACACTGAACACCAGCCACTGGGACGGTGGCACCGAGGTCCCCAGCGTGCCCCATCACAGCAGGATCCTCCATCCCCACCCTGCACCGGGGCCCCATCCCACCCCGTCGGGCAGCCTGGCTCCCAGTGCTCCCAGTGGGGCTGTGTGGGGGCTCCCAGCACCGGCTGGGATTCGGGTCAGGACCCTCCGCCAGGTCTCCTTGGCTAATCGTCCTGCCCCCCCGCCCTCCCCACGCTGCCACCTGCCTCCCGCTCAGCACCCTTTTGGGTCACCCCTGCCACCTCCCCGCCTGCCCAAGGCCTCTTAATGAACTAAAAAAGTGATAAATCCCTGGCCGAGCTGGTCACGTGAGGCCAGTGGCCCCCGGCCGCCCCCCGCCCCGACCCCCGCCTCCGGCCCCACAGCCCCGGTAAGCTGACGCAGCGTCTCTAAGCGTTAGCAGCTTTGCCCGCTAATAGGATTAGGGAGGTTTAAAACTGTCATTTGAGTGAACTAAACCCCCTGATACTCTGCATTGCACCTTCTTAACCAATTTGCCTTCAATTAGGGTAATTGGGAAACTAGCAAAGAAGTATAGCATTAATATTTTAAAGTGATGAAGCGATTACGGGCCTTGAACGAGGAAGCAAATCAATTTGCTATCTGCTCCTAAAAGGCAATTATAATCATTTGGCAAATAAGCCTGCTGGCCTTCTCCCCCCACCGTGCAAGCCAACACCTTAAGGCGGTCAGCAGAGCCGGCGCCGCACACACCACCCAGCGGGCAACACCAAAGCCGGGCAGCTGGGCAGCCCCTTGCTCCTAAAACCAGCCCCGGCACCCCACGGACCACAGGTCCCGGCACGGCAGCACCTCCCCGCGCCCGCTGGGGCTGTGGGGGCACCCTGGGGGAAACCACCGAGGGCCACCGGAGCGAGTGGGTCCGGCGTGTCCAGGTGCCTGTTTGCATCCCTGGCCCCACGCGCCGTCCCTGCGCCCAGGGATGTCCCCAGACACCCCTGAAGGCGGCATCCCCTGCACAGCCCCGCCGCAGGTGGGGCCTGAGCAGCGCTGTACGGCGGGGGGGTCACGCTGTCCCCAGGGGCATGTCACGCTGTCCCTGCTGTGCAGCCTGTCCCCGGGGCGGTGGCAGACGGGGCAGGCGAAGCTGCTCAGCCCCGCCGGCGCTGAGGTGGCCTCGGGGCCCAAACCAGGGCACAGAGGTGGCTGTGGGGTCCCGCCAGCAGCAGCTCCAGTGGGGAGGGCACGGACCTGCGTGGGCCAGCAGCCACGTGGCACAGGGCAGGGGGGCCCAAAAGCCCCACGGTGACATTTGCCACCTGAAAGGGGAACCGTGGTGAGGAGCGGAAGGGAGTGGGAGGAAGCCGAGACAGCGGCCGGGGGCGGCGGCGGCGTTTGCAGGTGGCAGGAAGAGGTTTTTGGGAGAAAGTAAAAGTGAGCAGAGAAAGAAAAGAGCAAAACCCGCCCGGCAGCACAGGGGGTCCAGGCAGCACCAGGCACCCCCCACCCGGAGCACCCCCGGACCCCCATCGTCATGTTCCCGTTGTCCCCCAGGCCGGGGTCCCCGAGGCAGCAGCAGGAGAGGGGAGGAGAAGGGTGGTGTTTCTGCCCCCCAGGCCAGCTGCCTCTGCCCCACACTCCCACAGCTATGGGCAGCCCCTGGGGGTGATCCCCACGGCTGGGCCCCGCAGTTGGTCCCCGCAGGCTGTCCCCATGGCCAGTCCCCACGCTCAGGCCCACATCCATGGCTTGTCGCCACACCGGTCCCATGGCTGGTCCCCACGCTTGGCCTGCGTGCCTGGTCCCTACCCCTGGTCCCCACGGCTGTTCCCCACACCTGGTCTCCACACCAGATCCCCAAGGCTGCTTCAGGGGACATGGTCCTTATGGCTGGTCCCTACACCTGGTCCTCACACCTGGTCCCCACACCCAGACCCCACAGGAGGTCCCCAGACCCCATACCTTGTCCCCACACTTGGTCCTCCCAGCTGGACCGCATGCCTGTCCCGTGTCCCTGTCCCCACACCCGCTGCCCATCGCTGGCTGTCACACCTGTGCCCACAGCCGGGCCCCCTCCCCAGTCCCCACGCAGCCGGGGCGCCGCTGGCAGCATCACCGGGAGCCCGCGGGGCCGCACGCGCCGTCCCTGGGGCCACCCCTGACTCGCCGTCCCCATCTGGGGATGACATCCACCACGGCAGCGTCCCCATCCCGCCGAGGCTTGGGGCGCCGGCCCCGGACCCCATCCCCGGGGCAGAGCCTCCGCAGCCGAAGGAAATCCTGCCCCCTCCCCCGCATCGCCCCGGCCTTTCTTCTCCGCTCCCCCTCTTTCTAATTCTTTTTCCTTGCCCGTAATGAGGGGATTACACGGCAAACTCCAGCAGGACGCCTTTGTGGGGAGACAATCTGAGTGGGGAAGGCAGTTCGGAGCTTTGTCCACCGCCGCCCCCCCGGGCCCGCTCTGGGGGGACATTTAGAGCAATTACTTGTCCAGAAAGTAACTGTCAATCATTCTTAAAGGGGAAGGCCTCCAATTAATAACCTCGTCTTAATCCTTTGGACTCATTTCCAATCTGCGGGGCCTTGGTGACATCTGCAACACTAAATAAAGATTCTCCCGAGCCTTAGCACGGCGGTTCTGTGACAAATAAGAAGACTAGAGGCAACTTTGGCTGCCAAAGCTGCGAGATTGGTGAGGTTGAGCCGCTTGTTTGGTTCCCAGGAGGGACCGGCAAAGTTAAATACTCCTGGAAAAGCCGAGTTGGGCCCAGCAGGTAATGCCGTTTTATTCCAATTCGGGAGGAAGTGCCGGGGGAAGATGCTAAAAAACGGAGTGGGTGTCCCCGGGGTGCGCCTGGGGCTGGGGCCGGGGCTGGCACCCTTCCCTGGGGGCTTGGGAGCGGGTGCCGGGCACCCATCAGCAACAGTCGCCCCGATTCACACCCGGGGCCGGGGGGCAGGAGCCACCCACGCTCCCCGCCGCCCGCGCCAGCCGCTGCGGACAGCCCGTCCAGGCGGCCCGAGCCCGGGGGGCTGCATCCCGGCACCCAGATGGGCTTTCGAAGGCCAGAAATTGGGACCCAGCGGAAGCCGCGGCTGCGCCCAGGCTGTCGCCCCCACGTCCCCCGCTGCCGGGGGGGCCTCTCGTCCTCGCTGATGCTCTGCTGCTTTCCGGCACCAGGGAAGCGATTTTTTTGACCTGCTTCAACCAGGGCTTGATGCCGGTTTTGTTGCCTTTCTGGGTGTCTTTAGTATCAGGCGCCCGTCCCCCCCCAGCTGGCAGCCCCCACAGGAAAGCCACGGGCCGGGGTGTCGAGGAGATGGGGGGACAATCCCCCCCGAGGCTTCGGGTCCCTGCGGTTCCCAGCACGGTTTTCAAGGTTAAAGGCTTAAATGCAGAAATTGCCACCGGGATGACAGCGGCCGCAGGAGGATGTCCAGCGGGCGCAGGGACGGGGGTCTCCCCGCCGTGCCCGCCGCTCGGCTTTCCCCGTTTTTAGGCAGGATCCCCGAAACGCCGACAGGGAAGGCTCGGGGCTGCTGGGGCCAGTCCCTGGAGGACAGGGACCGCCGGGTGGCCAGTGCCGACATCCCCCAGCCCCACCCCAGTGGCGTCCCCCCCTCCAGGCCTGGGGACATCCATGACGCTGGTCAGGCTGAAGCAGAGGGAGGTGGAGGCGTTTGGGGGGTGGCCCTCGCGCCCCCCATCCCGCAGGGCCCGGTGCCGGGCCGCTCCCCTCTCCACCTCCCATGCTCACTGCTCCGGCTCGGCTGTTTCGCTGTCACTTCGCTCCCGCTCCGTTTCCTGGGGGCTTTTGGCCTCCTTTGCTTTCGGGTGGGGTCAGGGTGGGGGACAACGGGGGGCTGCCCCAGCCCCGGCCCTGACCCCCATCACCACACCTCATCCCTGTTCCCCCCCACTGCCCCACATCTCCTCTCCTCCCACTTGCCCCATCTTATCCCCAGGCACCCCGGTGCCCCCTCTCACCTGTCCCCCCCAGTGCCCACCTCGCCCGTCCCCATCGCCCCAGCCCCCTCCAATCCCACCCCAGCCCCAGCCCCAGCCCCCCCCACTGCCCCGTGGGGCCGTGGGACATGGCTGGGCAGTGTGGTCAGGGGGTCCTGACGGGGTGCTGGGTCCCTTGGGTGGTCCATGCCACAGGTGGGGGCTGCGGGGGCTCTGGGGCTCTGGGGGCTCTGGGGGCTCATCCCCTCTCCCCTCTCCTTGCAGGTGCGGAGCTGCACAAATGAAAAGAGGGTGAGTTGAGAGCAGGACCCCGTCCTCGCCCTGTGTCCCCAGCCCCAGGACACGCCACAATACTTGCACAGTGACAACGGGACCCTGCTCCCCCCAGCACCCACTCGCCCTGGCCCCGGGACACCCCGGGGCACAGCGCCCAGCCCACGGCTCCCTGCGGGTCAGCCCACGGCCGCAGCCCCCTGCGGCAGCAGGGACAGACCGGAGCCGGCCAGAGCCCCCGGCGCTACAGGACACCCCGCAAGGGGCCGTGGGGCGCCTTGGGGGGCCAGCAGCTCCCAAAGCCGCACATGCTGACGCCGCACACACGCTGCACACACAGTACTGCACACACACCGCGCGCGCTGCACGCAGCCCCTGTGCATGTACCGCGCACGCTGCTCGGGCAACACACACCGTGAGCCCCGTGCACTGCACACACGGCGTGCGTGGCGTCTGGGCACGCACTGCCTGCACTACACATGCTGTGCCCGCTGCACTGCACGCGCCGCACAGCCTGCACACGCTGCACACCCACGCCCCGAGCGCTGCAGAGTCACCGGACGCAGCACTGACAGGCACTGGGCGCGCACTGCACCGGCTGGGTGTGCTGCACACACTGCACACATGGACACTGCACGTGCTGCACACCTGCACGCACAGTGTTCACTGCACCGCATAGTGTGTGCTGCACGCTCTGCATGCGCCTCCGCGACACGCACCGCGTGCACTGCATGCACCATGCAGACACTGCACACACGCTGCACGCACTGCATCCCCACGGATACTGTGCAGATTCACGCTGTGCCTACACATTGTGCACACCCTGAACACGTTGCACACATGGCACTCGCGCGCATGCACTGCACGCACTGCGCGCGTACGCTGTACCCTGCATGCTGCACGTGCAGACGTTGCGTGGTACGTGCTGCGCGCATGGCACACAAACACTGCACCCTGGGCACTGCACGCTGCTGCTGCACTGCACGCACCGCACGCAGCGGGCACTCGGCACAAGCTGCCCTGCACAGGCAGACGCAGCCCTGCGCACACGCGCCTACACTGCGTTTCACGCGTTCCACCCCACGCTCAGTCCGCCGCACGCGCGCCCTCCCGCGCACGCACCCCGGGCACCCCGCAGCTACCCGCCTGGGCAGGCCGCACGCCGCGCACGTCCCCGTACGCGCACAGACGCGCGGCTGCTGCAGACGCCCGCTCTCACCCGCGCTGCCCGCTGCACGCCGCCCTCTCGGGCTCCCCATTTATTCTCTCCTGGAATTAACCGACGTTCCTCCTCCCTCCCCACACCCATCTGGGCGTTAGCCGAATTTCTGCCGGCGTATCTGGGCGATGCAGCACCTTCCCCTCAGCAGAAGTGCCCCAGGATTGCAGCTTTCTGCCCCGTTTCCATGTTTGCCTACATCCTCGCGGCAGAAAGGGACCCTTAATCCCCAGCAACTACTGCAGGAAGGTTTCAGATGCCGGATAAAAAGCTTAAAGATGAAACGTCACAAGGGTTGAAAATGCTTATAAGCGTGCAGAAAAAAGGTTATTAGCCGGGGGACGGTGCTGGCTCGCCCCAGCCTCACTGGGGACTGACTCTGGGTCCTCCAGCACTTCGGGGCCGGACTCGTGGCCGATGGGGAAGAGGGGCTGGAGGACAGGAGCTGGGCTGGAAGGAGGGGGCTGACCAGGGCTTGCTCCCCTCCACGCCGGGGCAGGGGGGAGGTCGGGTCGGCTCCCAGTGACGGCGCTTTCATAAAAACCTCGCCTTTAGCTGAAATTTGAGTTTTCACTTCGGGTGGGTGCATTGGCCTGGTCGCACCTCGCCGTGGAGCCGAGCACAGGGTGCCCAGGGCAGGGTCCCCGGGGCGCTGCGCCCCAAGGCAGCGCTGCAGCAGAAGAGAGGATTACGCCTTTGCGTAACCTGTTTCTGGGGCTGCCCCATCCTCCCGCCCGCCTGCCCCTGGCCTGGGCTTGCATGGGGGGGTCCAACATCCCCACACCCCGGCTAACCCCCACGGTCCCCTCACAGGTGCCACCATGTTCCTGAATAAGTGCGAGGGGGACCTGGGCGAGCTGCGGAAGCCGGGGGACGGTGAGGGCACCCCACCAGCCGCTGCCGAGGAGGAGCAGCCCAAGAAGAAACACCGGAGGAACCGCACCACCTTCACCACCTACCAGCTGCACGAGCTGGAGCGCGCCTTCGAGAAGTCCCACTACCCCGACGTCTACAGCCGCGAGGAGCTGGCCATGAAGGTCAACCTCCCCGAGGTCCGCGTGCAGGTAGGGAGGACGCCCGGTGGCCCCGGCACCCCGGACCTGTCCCCTGGGCGGTGGCAGAGGGACCACCCCAGCCCTGGAGAGCTCTCCTCTGCTCCCAGCTCCATCGGCCCCAGGAGGTCCCAGTTCAGCCCACGTGCCAGAGGCTCCGTTTGGGCAGGAAGATGGGTTTTAGAGATTTTTTTTTTCCCCTGCTGCTGGTGGCTGCTGCCATCCCTCCAGCTGATCCCACGGGAAAGCAGCCACACCTCAGCTCCTGGTGAGCGCTTCCAGGTCCTTAGGGCCAGGAAAGCACAAGATTTGGGGGTTTTAGGCTTGTTGGAGCGGGGCGGTTCTGGGGGAGTGTCGCTCCCTGGGCTGCAGGAGAAGGCTCTGCGGGGTGAAGGTGCAGCCTGGGGAAGAGCCTGGGGTCCCGCCAGTCTGGTCCCCACCGCCCCTGGGATCGACAGGGAGAGACTGGGGCGAGGGAAAGTGTCAGGGAGTAGAAGCGGTGACAAGCCTGCTGCGAAGCAAGGCAGTAATCCTTGTACAAATGAACCAAGTTTCCCAGGCCTCAGCCCCAGTCCAAGAAAATGCAATTTTTTCTGAGGCCGTCCAGGCCGCAGGGACACCTCTGCCACGCTCTTTGAGCAACAACCACTTTCATAGAGTCACAGAATCATTTAGGTTGGAAAAGACCTTTAAGATCGAGTCCAACCATTAACCCAGCACTGCCAAGTCCACCACTAAACCATGTCCCTAAACACCACATCTACATGTCTTCTAAATATCTCCAGGGATGGGGACTCAGCCACTTCCATGGGCAGCCTGTTCCGGTGGTTGACAGCCCTTTCAGTGAAGAAATTTTTCCTAATATCCAATCTAAACCTCCCCTGGCACAACTTGAGGCCATTTCCTCTCATCCTATCGCTGATTACTTGGGAGAAGAGACCAACACCCACCTCACCACAACCCCCTCTCAGGTAGTTGTGGAGAGCGATGAGGGCTCCCCTCAGCCTCCTCTTCTCCAGACTGAACACCCCCAGTTCCCTCGGCCGCTCCTCATCAGATTTGTGCTCCAGATGCCTCCCCAGCTTCGTTTCTCTTCTTTGGACACAAAGTTTGCACCAGTATAGCCCAGAGTCCAAAAACAACTGTGACCAGCCCATGCGAGACATCCCCGTCTCAGCCCAGCCCACCTTTACTCCCCCTTCGCGTCGTGCGGCAGACAGCCGTGCCCCATGCTGCCGACGGCTCTGGGGACACGGGGACCAGCGCTCCAATGGGCAGCTCCCACAGGGCGAGACGTCAGCCCTGGGCTTGGCTCGCCGGTGCCTCTCGTTCCTGCTGGGTTTTGGGGCAACCGTGGTAGTTTGGTTTCTAAAAGCTTTTACCGAGGAGCTTTTCAAGGCCAGATAGATAACGTTATACTGAGGACTGCGTGGGTATTTGCGGGGCTGGGGTGCACCTCCCCGTGGAGCAGCGAGGGCAGGGGCTGCACAGTGCCACCTCTCGCCCTCCACACCTTGGAGATGCCCTCAGTCTCTGGGATTTGCGGGAGAGGTTTGGCAGAGGTGCATGGTGTGCTGGGGATTTCTGGAGCCCTGCGGGGCACCCCACGTGTGACCCAACACACAGGAGACCCTGTGTGGGATGGGATACCCAATACGGGACATCCCCACCTGGAGCACCCTGTGTGGGGCACCCTGCATGGGGCACAGCATGTGGGGCATCCCACATGGGGCACGGCATGTGGGGTATGCTGTGAGGGACCAGCTGGGCACGGTGGGGCTCACCCTGGCTCTCACCTCACAGGTCTGGTTCCAGAACCGACGAGCCAAGTGGAGGCGGCAGGAGAAGATGGAGGCCAGCTCCATGAAGCTCCACGACACCCCCGTGCTCTCCTTCAACCGGCCCCCCATGGCCCCCAACGTGGGGCCCATGAGCAACTCCCTTCCGCTTGACCCATGGCTGACGTCCCCCATCTCCAGCGCCACCACGGTCCACAGCATCCCCGGCTTCATGGGAGCCCCCCAGGCCCTGCAGCCCCCCTACGGTGGGCACTCCTTCCTCAACACCCCCCCGCCAATGGCGCAGGGCATGCAGCCCATGGCCCCCGCACCCTACCAGTGCGGCACCACCTTTGTGGACAAGTACCCGCTGGAGGAGGTGGACCAGAGGAGCTCCAGCATCGCCTCGCTCCGCATGAAAGCCAAGGAGCACATTCAGACCATTGACAAGACCTGGCAGCCCATTTGATGAACGCTCCCCTCCGGACCCGCCAGCTCCCGGTCCCTGCCCCTGGCGTCAGCTCGGCCCCGGGGCAGGCGACGGGGTGACGGTGGGATGCTCAGCAGGACCAAAGCCCGTGCGGGGCAGGGATGCCAGGCTGCATCTTCCCCCTGCCGAGCCAGCACCGCCGGTGGCGGGGGAGTGAGCGGGGGCGCTGGCGGGACCCTGCCGTGGGGGAGCACCCCAGCAGCCGCCCACGGCTCCCCTGCCTTGCCAAGGCACCAGCCCGGGCTGCGGATCCGGCCAAGGCTTGGGCATCCGGCCAAGGCTTCGGCATCCGACCTAGCTGCCGGGCCACCCACCACCCACAGTCGGACACCTCCTTTCCCCCCACCCCTTCCCATTATTAATATTTTTTTTTAATGCTGCAGATTTAAACAAAACTGAACAGAAAAGCTCTAGTTTCATAGGGAGTACTTGGGGGGATTTTTTTAGCCATGTCGGGGCACGACGCCGGTTGTGCTGGTAGATGCGCCGGCACCAAGAAGATGGTTGTATCGTGAGTAAAGAGATAAGCTGAATGGCTGCTGCGTGCTGGAGTCGGGTGCTGCCGGGGCCCTGCCCGCTCGTTTGTCGTGCCGCTCGTCAGCGCGCTGGGGCCGCGGAGCCTCTGCCAGGAAGGAGCTTTCTGGGGGGGACACGGGAGCACCGTCCCCGGGCACCTTCCCGCACCGCTCCCGCGGGCTGTTGCGTGCGGGGCTGGGGCCGGACCCAGGCACGGGTGACCTGGCCCAGCCCCGGCTCTGGGCCAGGGTCGGCTTTGTGCCGCGCCGCGTCCTCGGCGGCCTGTCAGCGGGCATCTGCTCGGCCACCCCTCGGGGGCTGCGCCCGCCACCCGCCCTAATTGCTCCCCAGCGGTGCCCGCCCGGCCACATGTTGGTGGCACAAAGCTGCCGTAATTGTTTCGGGGGGAGGGTGGGCGGCAGCGGGACCCCCTGCTCCCCAGACAGGGCCGGTGAGAGGAGGTGGCCGGCCAGGAGCCCTGGGGTCCCCACGGCCGGGGGCAGCGGGCTGCGCCAAGGCCCGTTCACCCCTTGCCAGTGGTTCCTGCCGGGTGGGAGCAGGGCGGCGGTGGCGAGGTGCCACGTCCCCGGGGTCCCCTCTGCAGCCCCACGGGGACCCTGCCTGCCCGCCGGCGCTCGGGGCACAGCCAGCGTCACGGGCCCCCTCACGATGGCGGCGAGGGCAGAGGGAGCTGAGCCTGCGGCGGCTTTGAGGTGCAGCACAGCCGGGACAAGGAGAGACGGGGGCTCAGCCCCAGGCGAGCGGGTGCCGCGCATCCCCGGGGTGTCCTGGTGCGCTCCAGGCCCCTGGGGTGCCCTGGGTCCCCGGGGAAGCGAGGTGAGCCCCATCCTCCCCGTGTCCCCACGGCCCCGCTCAGCGCCAGCACCCCCGGCTGTAGCCCCCCACCCCCGGGGTTCTCACTCGGGTCCGACAGCCCCGGGGCTGGACTCTGACGTCCCACAGCCCCGGGGTCAGGCGGGACCCGCCGGGTTGCCACTGGGCCAGGCGAGGCACTGACCCTGGCGAGACCCTTCTCCTTGTCCCCCGTCCCCCGGCTGCTGCTGCTCGTCTGCTTCGTTAGTGACAATTAAACCTTTAACAACCCATTAAATGCATAATCGATGCTCCCCCGGCTCCCCAGCCTGGCTAATGGGCCCGGGCCGAGGTGAAGCGGCCCCGGCAGAGGCTGCTCCGGCGGGGAGATAATGAAGCAAAGGCCGCGGAAGTAATGGGGTTTGATCCGGGGGAAGGGACACGCTCAATGGGGGCTGCACTTTTCACATGACATAATTGCCGCGGCTGGCGCCAGCCCGGGGCACCCCTCGGCCTCCCGAGCGCCAACAAAAGCCGGCTGGCGCGGAGAGCGGGGGGCTCGGCACCCCCGACCTGTTTGATCGGAGCCTAATTGGGGCGAGGATGCTCCCCCACAATCTTGCAACCGCCACCCGAAAGCGAGGGCGCGGAGAGGCCCCGGGGTGAGGATGCGTCTCCCTGGGCCCCTGGGGCTGGGGGTTATGTGAATTATTTAAATGAGCTAATTTGCATGCATTAACCGGCGGACTCCCAGGGCATTATGGCAGGGGATGTCGGGGTACCCTCGCTGGAGGGGTCGGCTGCCCCTTCCCTCCCGCAGGCACCCCGGTGTCGCGCACCGCACTTGGTGCAGAAACGGGTAGAACTTCCGGCCCAGAAAGATGCAGGAACGCCGTAGGAGCGCCGAGCCGCCTGCCCATCCTTCTTTATTTGTGCTTTCCCCAGCCGAGACCCGGGCAGCACGCCCCGCATCATCTGCAGCCGCCGGCACGTGGGGCCACGTTTGGGAAAAATCCACGCAAAAAAGCGTCTTTTCCCCCCGAGATCCCAATCCTGTCCTAAAATTGCTCGCTGCCCAGATGGGGCTGGCACAGTCTTGTGCCTGAGGTTATACTGGGAGGACTGGGTGCTACTGGGAGCACCGGAGGGGTTCTCCTAGCCTCTCATGGCAGAGCAGGAGTCCTCCTGCTCCCACTCCCTCTAATCCCCTCCTATGGGATTTGCCCCCTAATCTGCTTATTTCTCTCTATTTCTCCTAGGCCCGAACAAACCCAACCCTGCCCCGGCGCGACGCCTTGCGCCAGCTGAGCTGCGGGGTCTGGGCTGGCACTGCCCTGGGACATGGGGCTGGCAGTGCCGTGACAGGGGTCGTGGGGCTGGCACTGCCCTGGGACATGGGGCTGGCAGTGCCGTGACAGGGGACGTGGGGCTGGCACTGCCCTGGGACATGGGGCTGGCAGTGCCGTGACAGGGGTCGTGGGGCTGGCACTGCCCTGGGACATGGGGCTGGCAGTGCCGTGACAGGGGACGTGGGGCTGGCACTGCCCTGGGACATGGGGCTGGCAGTGCCGTGACAGGGGACGTGGGGCTGGCACTGCCCTGGGACATGGGGCTGGCAGTGCCGTGACAGGGATCGTGGGGCTGGCACTGCCCTGGGACATGGGGCTGGCAGTGCCGTGACAGGGGACGTGGGGCTGGCACTGCCCTGGGACATGGGGCTGGCAGTGCTGTGACAGGGGACGTGGGGCTGGCACTGCCCTGGGACATGGGGCTGGCAGTGCCGTGACAGGGGACGTGGGGCTGGCACTGCCCTGGGACATGGGGCTGGCAGTGCTGTGACAGGGGACGTGGGGCTGGCACTGCCCTGGGACATGGGGCTGGCAGTGCCGTGACAGGGGACGTGGGGCTGGCACTGCCCTGGGACATGGGGCTGGCAGTGCCGTGACAGGGATCGTGGGGCTGGCACTGCCCTGGGACATGGGGCTGGCAGTGCCGTGACAGGGGACGTGGGGCTGGCACTGCCCTGGGACATGGGGCTGGCAGTGCTGTGACAGGGGACGTGGGGCTGGCACTGCCCTGGGACATGGGGCTGGCACTGCTACCCCAGGGTACTTGGGGCTGGCAATGACATCACCAAGCCCCAGTCCCCTGTGCCAGGGGTCCCAGCGAGCCCCACGCCCCCTGGCACAGGCCAGGATGGGGCTTACCCCACCCCGGCAGCCACCTCCGCCCACGTCACCCCGGCCCCGGCCCCCAGCAGGACAGCCGCGGCCCCCGGGCACTGCGGTGACAAGGGGGTAGCTGCGCCAGCCCTCTACAGGGCGTGGGAGCCGGGGACCTCGGGGCTCAGGTTCTCCTCGGGGGTGTTGACCCAGGCGCTCCCTGCCACCCCCCAGCTCCCAGGGCGGGAGGTGGAGAGGGGGCTGCCGGGCAGCGAGGGGGAGGCCGCCAGCCGCAGGTTGAGCTTGGCGATGAGTGGCTTCCCCACGCTCACCGACCGCCTCTCCTCCACGAAGTCGTCCATGCCGCGGTAGCGGTACTGCAGGCAGACGGTGAACACCAGCTCCTGCTGTGGGGGCACCGGCGGCATGGGCACCTGTCCTGGGCCACGGCTGTGGCCGTGCTGTACTCCCGGCACTGGCCCCCTGCCCGGTGCGGCTCTTACCCGAAGTTTCTGCAAGCCACAGAGGCGGCTGTAGAGGCAGCAGGAGGGGCAGCCGAGGCTCCAGGCGGGTGCCAGCGGGCTGCCCACCTCCTCTGGGCTCTCCTTGTTGGTGCACTTGAGGTCCACGTCCAGCTCCTGCCACGGACAGCATCCAGCCGTGGAAACCACCGTGGGTCCCCCCACCCTATTCCCCAGCATTGCCCCAGTGTGGGCTTCGGCAACCCACTCCCACCTCAGGTATGTCAGTGAGCTTGGCCTCACACTTGGTGATGTCCCCAGGAGTGGCCACCACGCGGGTGTAGATGATCATGATGTTGGAGAACTCGGCGGCGAAGCCCAGCTGGACGGTGACGCCGCAGTCGAAGTGGAGGTGCTGGCTCTCCGGCAAGACTGGGAGGGGGGACAGTGAGCACGGGGCTGGGACCTGCACGTGCTCAGAGACAGAACTGCACCCATGGGTGAGGTGACCACCAGGGTCACCCCGGCGCGGGGATGCCGACATGATGTTCCTTCTACCAGGCTGGCAGCTCTGCGTTGGCGGTTTCTCTCCCCCGGGGTGGGAGAAGCCCAGCAAGGTGCTGCCGCGCCTCCTCTCCATGCAAATCAGCACCGTCCCCTTCCCCAGGTGCCAGCTCCGGATGGGGTGGCCACGACCCTCACCATGAGCCTTGGCCCACTGCAGGTTCCTGGCGGAGGACTCGTCCCGGCCCGGAGGGCGGATGGGGTCCGTCAGAGCTCGTCTCTCTGAGAGGTTGCTGCGGAGCTCCAGCGCCTGCCGGCCCCGTGTGATCTCCAGAGTGCCCATGTCTGCGGAGGGGACGGGGGGTCGGTGGGGGCCGCTGCGGGGCCGCTGTCCCCTGCTGCTCCCCACTCACCCTCGGCCACCTTGTCCAGCAGCACTGTGATCTTTTCATCCTCCAGCAGCCAGCGCTTGAGGAAGGTGACGAAGATGCCGTTGGAGAGCTCGCCCTCGCTCAGCTCGTAGGCTTCAGCGTCTGCGCACCTGCAGGGCCGGGGCAGCGGTCGGCTCCGTCACGGGCTCAGATAACTCCCCTGGGAACCAGCCCCCCGCGGGGTGACACCCCTGGGGAAGCAGAGACAGGTGCCCACCGCTCCACCCGCCCCCATCGACCCATCCGGCCACTGTGCCGGGGAGAGGTGGGAGCTGCGCCTGGATGCTGGATGCTTAAAGCATCTCAGCCCAAATCCCTGTGCTCCGGAGCAGCCTCGGGGCTTAATCCCCTCGGGTGCTGCCTGAAGCTGAGCCGCACCGTGGGCATCTCCCTGCCCTGTAAGGGACCAGGGGCTGCCACTCGCCCACCACCTCCGGCATCGACTGGGGGGAGTGACACTGCCAATATGGGGTGGGAGGACATGGGTGCAAATGGGGCTGAGCCAGGGCGGGGGGCTGAGCCCCGGCCCTGCTTGGGCCAGGGAGGGAAATGCAGCCCCACTGCCCAAGCCAGGGAGCGGTGGGGAGGGGACCCACGTGGCGTAGCCGAAGACGATGTTGGCCGTGACCTGCAGCGCTCCAACCTGCGGGATGACGTCGTCGTTGAGGTTCCTGTGAAAGAAGTGCTGCTGGGCAGAGCTGGGGGCCCCCACCCCCCCAAAACCCACCCCAAGGCACCTCAGACACCGGGGGCTGCCCCATGTCCCCCTGCCCACCCATTGTGGCGTCGGCGGGCTCAGCTGGGGCGGGGATGCTTTGGGGCATCCAAAGCATCACTTTGTCAAGCCCCGCTCTGCTCCCCCGGGAATCAGCACCCACGGCCTCCCCTGTGCCGGGACCTCCCGGTGTGGCATCTTGTCGCCAGGCTGGTGGCCGGGGCCGTGTCACCTCTTGCGGCACATGTCGAGCAGGAAGACGTTGAGGCCGGTGCGGCGCTGCTGCATGCTCCGCAGCACCCGCTGCACGCACAGGCAGTGGGCTGAGGTGTAGGAGCTGGGCGCGTCGATGGGCACCATGAAGCTGTTGCCGAAATTTTCATAGCCGTGCCCAGCGTAGTAGAGCAAACCTGCCGGGAGCAGCGGAGAGCAGATGACATCCCTTGCCCTGCTGGTGCCTGCTTCTTGCCCAGCCGCCCCCCAAGACCCCGCCAGCACAAAACCCCCCAGCTCCCCCCCGCTGGAGCCGCCCTGGCGGGTGCCGCCGCACCATAAACACCCTGGTCGAGGAGGAGGAGGAACTCTTCGACAGCCATCTGCATCTCGGCCTTGCACAGGTCCAGCAGCGAGACCACCTTGAAGTCGAGCTGGCGGAGGAGGGCGCTGAGGGCGTGCACGTCCACCATGGGTGCCTTCAGCTGCTTGTGGTGCAGGTAGTGCATGTTGCCAATCAGCAGGGCCACTTTGTCGGTGGCTGCCAGGACGAGAGAGGGAGGCGCTGGGGACGGAGCAGGACGCTCCTGCTGTCCCCGCTGACTTCAGCCCGGAGGTGACACGCTGTTGTGGCCAGCAGCGCTGTCCCTGCGTACCAGGGTGCCCTGTGGGCGTCCCTGCCTCGCTGGTCCGCTCTTCCCAGCGTGCCGTACCCAACGCACCCCTGGCCGAGCAGAGCCTCACGGGGTGACACTGGGGACAGTCACAGCCCCACAGGGCCACCAACCCCTCCTGCGCAGGCTCTTACCGTACAGCTGGCTGGGGCTGCCGTGCTCCGGGGAGCCTGGGAGGAGAGAAGCGCTGTGCCACAGCCCTGCAGCGCCTGGGGAGCGCGGCGGGCAGAGCAGCGGGGACCTGCCCGCTCTGCCCCCACCTACCTCCATCCCCCTCCTGCCAGGAGCCTCCGGAGGCAAAGAGCCGTGGGCCTGCGGCAAAGGGGGGAGTCAGGGAGCCCTGTGCGTGGCAGCATCTGCCGGCGCAGGCTGAAGCCCCCCAGAACCACAGGGCAGCCATGGGAGGGCTTCATGGGGGAGCAGAGCAGAGCCAGGACACCTCATGTGGCGGCGGGGGCCACGGAGGTTTGCCTGGGGCCCTCACCGATCTCCACGTCCACTTCCTGGCTCCACACCTCGTGGAAGAGGTTGAACACAAGGCAGGAGTAGCTGCCCCGCTCAGCTGTTGTCACCAGCTTCACCTGCCGGCAGCACGGAGTGGGCAGCTGGGGTGGCGTGCCGTGCCGCGCCGTGCCGCGCCGGGGGTCCTGCCATACCTGGAGCCGGGGTGCCTGCGCGCCTTCCACGGGGCATCGGTTCCTGAACCACTGGTACTGCGGCGGGGGGTTGCCAGCGGCTCTGCACTCCAGCACCAGCGTGTCGCCCTCGGCCAGATGGCACGGCTGCGGCTGCCGCAGGATCTGCAGCCCCACTATGGTTGGGCAGTAACCGCTAACTGGGGAGGGGACGGGGCAGCAAATCCAGCACCCAGCCACAGCAGGGCTCCGCCAAGCTGCCCCCAGACCCCAGGTCCCTCACCTGCAGGTCCTGGCACCCACAGGTGGCATGAGCCAGTGGGCACGAGGAGGACACAGGGCATTCGGCACCGTCACCCCAGCAAGCCCAGAGACCCTCGCGGCTGAGCCAGGGTGCGACACGGCAAGTGATGCCCTACGGGAGCCACCCCACTCCCGATGGGGTGAGTAACGACCTACGGGAGCCACCCTGGTCTCGACGGGACAAGTGGTGCCCCACGGGTGCCAGCCCGGGGATGCAGATCTCGGGGCCCACCTGAGCTGGGGCTGCTGCTCTTCTCCACCTGGACGCGGGCCCACCTGGAGAAGGCAAAGGCGGTCCCGCAGTTCACCCGGCAGATGTACCACTCGGGCTGGCCTGGCGGGGTGGCCGTGTCAATCACCAGCTCCGGGGCTGTGGCACCAAACACCTACGAGACATGACGGGGCCAAGGTGTCAGGGGCTCCTTCCCACCCGTCTGGGTGCCCTGGCCATGGACGCGGCTCGGGGGCCCTGCTCTGTGTGGCACGGCAGGACCTCACCTCCTGCTTCCCGCAGAACCACTGGTACGCGAGCCCCGGGGGGCCGGTCGCCCAGCAGGTCAGGGACACCCGCGTCCCCTCCGTCACCACCTGTGACTCCGGCTGCACCGTGATGCGGATCATGTCCTGGACTGTGGGAGAGGAGAGACCAGCCTGGGCTGGCTGAGACCCTCGTCCCACACCGTCCCACACCATCCCACCACATCCAGTCCCATCCTGGCCATCATAACCTCCCACACCCACCCACAACAGCCTGTCCTCTCCTATCCCACCCCATCCTATCACACCATGTCCCACCCCTCTGTCCTGTCCCACCCATCTCATCCTACCTTGTCCCATTCAGTGCCATCCTACCCACCCCATCTCATCCAGTCCCATCATATCCCACCCCACTCTGCTCCACCGTCTCCCATCCCACCTTGTCCCATCATACACTGTCCCACCCTGTTCCATCCCATCCTTTCTTGTCCCATCACAACCTGTCCCACCACATTCCATCGCCTGCTCCCCCATCCCATCACACCACATCTCATCCTTTCTCACCCTCCTGCACCCACCCCACCCTGCCCAGGGCCCCGCTCCCCAGAGCAAGACCACCAGCAGGAAGAGCTGCTCTTCATCTCCCCCTGCTTTCCTTCTGCTGAGCCCTCTCCAGGCCCCGTGGGACGCCGCTGCCCATCCCTACCGGCGCTGCTGAGGACCTGGCAGGCCTGCGAGTGCCCCATCCTCTCCAGGCAGCCCTGCAGGTACTTGAGGGTGCAGTCACGCTCAGCCAGGAGCTGCAGCAGGCACTGCGTGGGGCTGCCGCGGGGCTCCAGCACCTTCAGCGAGCACATCTCCAGCTCCTCTGCGCTGCAAGGCACCCGCAGCACTCAGCACCGCAGCCCACCTCCCCCCTGGGGAGGACAGGGACCCCTGCCGGGGGACTCAGCAGCGCCCACAGCCCAGGCTGTGGCCACAACGGTGTGGCTGGGGGACCCGCGTGCCCCTCGCTCAGCCCATGGCAGGGCTGTGCCCATGTGCATTTTGCCACCCAGTGGGGGACAGACCCCCGGAGATGGCCCCCCCTCCCCTTACCTGCACTTGAAGCGTTTCTCTGCCCCGGCCACCTCGGCCAGCTTGCGCCAGCCCTGGCTGACATTATCCAGGAGCTCGCAGAGCCGGGCCACCACCTCCTCGCCCAGTGAGCCGATGGACATGCTCCAGTCCCCCATCCCGTCCCAGCCCCTGTCTGGGGACGCAGAGGGCACAACCGTCAGTGGGTGATGGTGTGACAGGCACCTGTGCCCCACCGGACACCGCCAGGCGCTGCTCTGGCCAGGCACAGGGTGGCTCAGGAGGGAGAGCACCAGCACGAGCTTGCCAGACTTGGGTCACCTCCCCACGGGAGCTCAGGAGGGCTTTGGCATCCCCGGGGAGGTGCTGGGAGCTGGCCAGGCAGCACTGCTGGATCTGTCTGCCGGCAGCCAGCCAGCAATGACACAAGTTCCCCCTCCATGCCTGGAGGACAAGAGCCGTGACAGTGGCACAGGGGACCCCGCTCACCCCCTGCCCTTGGGCGAAGAGCCCAGCCCCAGGACAGGGATCTTCATGGGATGGAGGTGGAAAGAGGGGATGTCCCCTGTCACCTTCTCTGTCACTTCAGGGGACACAGAGAACAGGGCCCATCACAGAGGGCTGAGCCCAGTGACCCCTCTCCTTCTGGCAGACACCCCAGTGGGCTGGCAGCAGCCCCCTCACCAGGCCCCTGGGTGGTGGCTCCAGAGCCAGCATGAGCCCTGTTGGGCCACGACAAGGAGCCCACAGAGGGGGTTAGGGGAGGGGACAGAGGACTCCAAGACGGAGGGCAGGGACTCAGGTGCCCCCTCTGCTCACCTGCTGCTGGATTTGAGGGGCTGGGGTGGCAAGGGGAGCGCAAGCTGCAGAACGGGCACAGCAGAAACAGGGCACTCACCGCTGGATACAGCCTGGCCTGAGCCCCGTCAGCTCCGAGGGTACACACTGAGGCCCACGCAGAGGAAATGACGGTTCAACCCAAAATCTCGCCCAGCCCCGCTGCACCACAGCACGGCACTTCTGCTTTCCTCCGCCTCTTCCTGTGCCATGGCGTGTGGGCACTGCAGCTGCCAGCCCAGTCTCCCCACAGCCCCCCGGGGGAGCAGGGCATGGCCCCTGGCCCCGGCCCCTGCCGCAGGGCACTGGGGATGCTGCTGGGCCGGACAGTGGCTCCATCTCCCCTTCCTTGCTGCAGGAGGACCTTGCAGAAGGTCCTTGCAGGGAAGACTCTGCCTTCATCACACAGCCCAGCCAAGCCAGTGGATCCCAGTGTCCCAGCAGCGGCTGCCCCTTCGCTACCGCAGGAGGAAGCAAGAGTACGGCATGGGGCTGGCACAGCGAGGATCCACTGTCCCCCCCCTCACCTCGCCTGCTGCCCCCGCAGCACTGCCCATGCCTGGCCCCTGTCCTCCCACCCCCGGGGAGCACAAGCTGCTCAGCCCCCCAAAGCCCCCTCAGGGGACACAGCGACACCAGTGGAGTCATTCCCCACCCCAAACACACCATATGCCACCCCGTAAGGGCCCTTAAGCCCCAGCCATTGCAGTGCAGATTGTGACAGAGCACCAAGCAGGACCTGTTTGGTGGCACAGCCTCCCTCTATGAGCAAAAAGTCAAGCTTCTCTTTTAGCAAATACACTGAGAATTTGTGGCCTGTATTGCCTCAGCTCCTCACCAGCCCCTGGCACGAGGCAGGACCCGCACCGAGCTTGCCAAGGACCTGGGTTTGCCACAGCCTCTGTAACAGGCATAAGCCTCACCAGAGATTTATTATTAGTTTATAGCAAGAAGAAGAGACCGAAAGCAGAGCTGGTCCCAGCACCACTCATGCTGGCACTCAGGGCAGCCCTCAGACCCCGAGCTCTGCAGCGCCTACAGCTTCTTGCCCTTCTTCAGCCTGTTGCGGTGCCACGTGTTGTACTTCCGCAGACGCCTCCAATACTCAATCGAGTTGGGGTCCAGCTCCTCCAGCTTCTTGGGCGGCCCAAGGTGGATCTTAAAGAGCCTGGGGGCGAATGCAGAGGATGTGAGGCTGTGGCAGGGAGTGCAAAGGGACAAGCACGAGTCGCAGCGATGGAGGTGTATGACCAGGATGTGCAGACCCCTCACCTACCACATACACAGTGCAGCCTGCTCTTCTCCCCTTGCCCTCGGGGAAGGTCTCTGGGCTGCAGAGCGGCAGTTTTCCTCCTCCCAGAACAGTTCCCTGTCTCTCCTACACTCATCTGTGCCTCTGGGATGGCACCTCTGTCGGGGTGGGCACCCCAGGAGGGACCCCCCTTCTGCACACAGCAAGGGGAGCTGGGCACCACTTACCAGTCAGGGTACTCAGAGTCGGG
The DNA here is from genome assembly GCF_964289735.1 of Phaethon aethereus. NCBI lineage: Eukaryota > Metazoa > Chordata > Aves > Phaethontiformes > Phaethontidae > Phaethon > Phaethon aethereus. The sequence continues at coordinate 777,261 of NC_138602.1, forward strand.
CTTCAGGGCCACCTCCGGGCCGTCCTTGAAGTAATTGACCCCCATGGCGTAGGTGGTGAGCATGATGGGGTCCGTGCACACCTCCGGCCCCTTCAGCCCCTCCTTCGGCACGTTCTTGCCCTTGGACTTCATAGCTGCAGGGACAAGTGCATGGTCAAGACAGGGGATGTGACAGGGAGACAGAGATGCAGGTGAGGAAAGGACGGCCACAAAAATGATCAGAGGGCTGGAACAGCTCTGCTGTGAGGACAGGCTGGGAGAGTTGGGGTTGTTCAGTCTGAAGAAGGCTCCGGGAAGGCCTTACTGCAGCCTGCCAGCACTGAAAGGGGCTGGTAAGAAAGACTGGGACAGACTTTTTAGCAGGGCCTGTTGTGATAGGACAAGGGATAACGGTTTTAAACTAAAAGAGGGCAGATTTTGACTAGATCTAAGGAAGAAACTTTTGACAATGAGGGTGATGAAACCCTGGTCCAGGTTGCCCAGAGAGGTGGTCGATGCCTCATCCCTGGAAACATTCCAGGTCAGGTTGGACAGGGCTCTGAGCAACCTGCTCTAGTTGAAGATGCCCCTGCTCATGGCAAGGGATTGGACTAAATGATCTTGAAAGATCCCTTCCGACCCAAGGATTCTGTGATTCTCTGCCGGAGGCTCAGTCAGGGCAGGAGACAAGCGCGGGGGAGGAACACGGCCACCGCGGGCTGCAGCAGCACTGGGGCCGGGAACGCGGGCCGGGGCAGGGGACGCGGCACGGGGGGGCGCGGGGCGTGAAGAAGGCAGCTGGGGCAAGGGACGCAGGGCTGGGGGCAAGGGACACGGGGCGAAGCCCCGGGAGGAGGGGACGAGGCTGCCACTGGGGAGGGCCCGGGGACAAGGCCGGGGGGTCGCGGGACACGGGGCCGAAGGCGGGGGGTGAGGGACGCGGAACCGGCCCCGGGGCAGGGGGCACGGGCGGCGGCACGGGCCGGAGCCGCGGGACGAGGCTCACCCGGCTTCTTGGCGTAGCCGCGGGCCGGGCCGGGCAGGGCCACCCGCGCCACCCGCAGCAGCACCCGGGCAGCCATGCTGGCGCGCCGCGGGGCACGCCGGGAAGGGGCGGCCGCGGCCGGACCGCGCATGCGCGGCGGCGGCGCGCGGAAGCGGCCGCGGCGGTACCGCCTGTTACCCGGGCGGCGGCGCCGGCAGCGAGTGGATCCGCACGGCCCGGGCGGCCGCCAGCGGGGCGAGCCGGTGCCGGCAGCGCTGGCCCTGGCCCCCCGGACCACTCCCCAAGGCCTTTTCCCCGCCCAGGGCGACCTCTCCCGCGCTGCGCGCCGGAGCGACGCCATGGAGAGCAGCGTGGGCTTCCAGGCGGGCGCGCCCTCCGCCCCTGCTCTCGGCAGTGACGGGGCCCCGGAGCCGCCGGCCATGGACATGGAGGAAGGGCCTGCGGTGCGGCCTGACGCCCCTGAGCTCCGTGTGGGTGACGGGCAGCCGGAGGGGTCCCCATTCATCGCCCTGCTTCCGGGCTGCGGCTCCGGGCAGGATCTGCCCGTCCCCGAGGGTCAGCGGAGGGGTCTGGGGCCCAGCTCGAGGCCTGCTTCAGCCTCGGACCTCAAAGGAGGCGGGGGCGGACAAACTGAGCTTTGCCGGGACTTAGGAAGAGAGATGGAAGAGGAGGCTGTGACTGCAGGGCTGCAGGGCTCTGCTGACTGGAAACCCGGGGCTGGAAGCACCCCTCGGGACACAGGACACCCGCAGGCCCCCAGCAGCAGTGACCCAACAGGCATGGAGCTGGATGAGGCCTCCGAGGTCAGCGCCCGCCTAGGCAGGACCAAGGATGCAGATGATGAACCCTCGGAGATCCAAGGCCTGCTGGCCCAGCTCGAGACCCTCGACCCCAGCCTCTGCGACCACACACCCACCTCAGAGTGGGGCCCACTGCCTTCCTCGAGGACTGGCACAGCCCCTCTGGTGGGCAAGCAGGCCCGGCCGAGCTACGGGGAGTGCCAGGGCAAGTGTCGGCCCTGCCCGCTGCACGTGGCCACGGGCCAGGGCCTGGAGACACGGCCCTGCTGTGTCCAGCACTCGGCCTGCTCCCGGCCCTGCCACGGCCTGCTGTTTGCTGAGGCTGACCGGGAGGACTTGCTGAGCCTCTTGTGCTGCGAGGGTGGGCTGCCCGAGGCCAGCACCGAGATGCCCTTGGCCCGCTCTGACATCCTGGCTGAGACCAACCTGGAGATGCTGCAGGCTTGGGAGGAACCAGATGCTGTGGAGAAGCATGAAGGGCTGGGGAGGCTGGAGAGCTCAGAGGAAGGACCTTCCTGTGGCTGGCGTTATGGAGAGGGGCTCTGTGAGGTCGACTCCGCCTGCGAGAGCAATCGGGAGGGTTCCGTGGAGCTGGCCTGGGTGGCCCTGCCTCCTGCTCCAGCCCCAGAGGCAGAGCAGCCACTCCAAGGCAGCGTGACCGTGAGTGCATTGTGCACAGGCTGTGGCAGCGCCGTGGCAAGCCAGGACGTGCCTCGGCTCTGCTCCCTTGTGGGATTTTGGGTGGGGGTAAAGGGGAGCCAGGGATGTTTTCTCCTCAGGTCTTACAGGGCCTCATGCTGCTGGGGTGCCAGTACAAGACCCTTGGTACTGGCTTTGGCTCCTGCTGCCCTGAATGCAGGGGGCTATTTGCAAGACTGTCTGATCTGTACAAGCCCCAGGGAAGAGGCTGGTGGGTCCAAACAACCCTCCAGCCCCAGGACCCTGCACCGCCCCACCAGCCTCAGAATGCTCTGCCCTCACTGTCCCAGTGCTCCAGGGGCAGCCTGAATCCCTGGGATCCCAACCAGAGCCTCACCTGCTCTCTTGTTGCTTTGCAGAACAGGGAACCCCCATCCTCCTGCCCGGCCTTCAAAGAGGGTGAGTTGCTTCTATGTTTGAGCAGCAAAAGCACCCAGGAGTCCTGACCCACCGCCTCCTGCTCTGACCCCGAATGTGGGGTGGCCAGGGGCCCCAGCCAGGGAGGGAGCGCCCTGCTCTGCACACACAGGCTGGGAACATGGCTGCAGACTCCGGGTTGGCTTGTTCAATCACAGCTTGCCCTTCACTGAGCAGATGGGGGTGCTTCAGGGATCAGGGAGGTGGGATGCTCAGGCTTGGGAATGGAGAAGGGATGCCACGGTGTGCCCGAGGGAAGGGGGAAGCAGCCCTGCAGTCAGAGTTGATCCCCTGTTGATGCCACAAGCCGATCTCTGTGTGTAGGAATGCAGCTAACAGGCAGTAGGAGTTGGTACCCCCAGTTTTCAGAGGTGGGGGGACCAGCCCTGGCTTAGTCCCTTCTGATGCTTCAGTTCCAGGCCCTTGCGACCCAGAGGATCTGCTGGATGGTGTGATTTTTGGGGCAAAGTACCTGGGCTCCACGCAGCTAGTCTCAGAGAGGAACCCCCCAACCAGCGTCCGCATGGCACAAGCCCAGGAGGCAGTGGACAGGATCAAGGTGCAGGAGGGTTAGGGGGGCATGACTGCCACCAGCCTGGCCCCTTGTGGGCGTGGGGCAGTGCTCAGGCCCTGCCCAGCAGGACCTCCTGGCTGTGGGGCAGGGACCCAGAGAAGTCCTTGCCAGCAGCAGTGACCTCTCCTGGGCACTTTGTTCTGCAGGCACCAGAGGGGGAGTCCCAGCCCATGACAGAGGTGGATCTGTTTGTCTCCACACAGAGGATCAAGGTGCTCACAGCTGATACGCAGGTAAGAGGGGGAACAGGAGCATCGACATGGCCTTGGGGACTGCTGAAACCTTCTTGTTTGGCCTTGGGATCTCTGCTTTGTGTGCATGCTGGTGGGGTCGTGCCCAAGGATGGCTTATGGGCCAGGACACGTGTCTGGGAGGAGACATGGCATTCTGCAGCCATCCCATGTAGATGTGTTGTGTCCCTCGGCTGTCTGCATGGCTGGACAAGGTTTCTCATGCAAACTGTGCCTAACGGGAGCTGCTGGGTTCCCAGACCAAGATCCAGGCAACCTAGGCATCAAATTTCCGTAGCTCTTTGCCTCGGGATTAGTTTCCACTTTATAGTAAGAGGAAAGAGCTGTCTTGTGCCCTGGCAGCACCCAGAGACGTGGATGAGTCGTTGACTGAAGGAGCTGTTTGTACCTTTTAGTGTAGACATGGTTTCTGCCCAGTGTGTGCCAGGCATTTGAGCTGCATCCCAGCGTGGTGGCATCTGAACACAAACCCTTCCTGCTTGTGGTGGTGCCTGGCTGGCTCGCAGGCTGCCCACAGGGCACATCGGGCTGGGGAGGGCTGAACGTCTCTGCCCGTGTCCCCCTTGCCAGGAGGCCATGATGGATCACTCCCTCCAGACCATCTCCTACATCGCTGACATCGGCTCCCTCGTGGTGCTCATGGCGCGCCGGAAACTGCCTCAGCGGTCGGAGGTGGCAGAGGAGAAGCGGCTCTACAAGATGATCTGCCACGTCTTCCACTCAGCCGATGTGAGCCAACACACAAGTCCCTTGGGAGGGCAGGGTGGCATTGGGGTCCCGGGCCCCATCTTGCTGTGAGGGCGGGGTGCTCTGGGTCTCTGTGCTGGGGGCTCCTGCCAAGGACAGAGTGGGGGAAGGAGCCCAGCCTGAGCACCTCTGCTACATAGAGGGGCCCAGCGAGAAAAGCGGGGAGGATTGGCACCGTAAAGGGGCCTATTCAGGCAAGGAAGGAGCAGGATGTCCTGGAGCTCCCAGGGCACAGTGCCTGTGCTGGGCATGGCAGGGTGCTGGCAGCTGTTGGCTCCAGTTTGGCCATGAGACCGTAGGGCCTGAGCCATACGCACAAACAGCCCCTCTCTTTCGCCAGGCCCAGATCATCGCTCAGGCCATCGGGCAGGCGTTCGGCGTGGCCTACCAGCGCTTCCTGGAGGCCAACAGCATCAACCCAAGTGAGCTGAGCCCTCGCCAGTACAGCCGTGCCCTCGAGGACCAGGAGCAATACAATGCAGAGCTGTCCCACTTCTCCCGGCAGGAGAACTGCAAGGATGTAAGAGCTGCTTTGGAGGGGTGGGAACAGTGTGGGGTACCCACTGGCACCTCTGTGTCATCCCCTCCACAGCTCCCTAAGCAGCTGAGGTCCTCCCTACAAAACTGGGTCCCATCCCAGCTGGCTGTGAGCCCAGGACACCCATACCAGGGGTGGGACACATGCCCCATGACTCTGGTGACCATAACCCACCTGTGCCCCCCTACCCCCAGGTCTGCATCCGGAAGCAGAAGGGGGAGATCCTGGGCATCGCCATCGTGGAATCGGGCTGGGGCTCCATCCTGCCCACAGTGGTCATTGCCAACCTGATGCACGGGGGCCCCGCGGAGAGGTCGGGCGAGCTGAGCATTGGCGATCGCCTCATGTCTGTCAACGGGACGAGCCTGGTGGGGCTGCCCCTCACCACCTGCCAGAGCATCATCCGGGTGAGCCAGGGCTGCACCTGGGGTGGCCTCCTGCCCCCACCCTGGCAGGAGGGCAAGCGCTGCAGAGATGGGCACAGGTCTGAACACGTCTGGGAGGGTCTGTAATGCTGGGGTCCCCCACGATGCTCCCGGCTTGGGGGCAGGTGGGTGATAGGAGACAGAGGGGCAGGAGTGTGGGCAGCCATACCTGTCCTGTGGGCTGTGACCATCCCTGCTCTAGTGCCTGGGAGGAAGGGATGTGACAAGGCAGGGACAAAGCTGGGGATTAAACTTGCTGTGGCAGGGTGCAGCCAGCGCCCTGCCTGAGGAGGAGGGTGGCTGAGGAGACAGGCACCTGTCCTGGATGGAACCTGTTGCATCTCCTACCTCCAGGGGAGGAAGGAGCTGAAATCAAGGACAGTGTGGCCTCAGGGGCAGAGTGGGATGTCTTGGACTGTATTTATAAGTTCTTCTCCCTGAATTTGAGCATGGCAGTATCCCTGTGTGTGCCTCAGTTTCCCCATTGAAAACAGGTTGCTAATCCTCAGCCCTCCTGTGAGCAACATGGCTGCATCACCCCTCTCAACCACATCGAATAACTCTCCAAAGTCTGACAAAGCCCCATCCCGTCTTCCAGGAGCTGAAGCACCAGACAGAGGTGATGCTGAATATCGTGCACTGTCCCCCTGTCACCACGGCTGTCATCCGGCGCCCCGACTCCAAGTACCAGCTGGGCTTCTGTGTTGAGAACGGTGTGGTGAGTGTCCACGGGGACAGGATCGGAGCCAGGCTGGGGTCAGCTGAGGGCTTCAGCCACCCGTCTGGCAGATGGACACACTTCTGGCTGTGTCCGTATGGACAAGCGCACAGCTCCAGTGCTCCTTGAGCCTGCCCTGGTTTCACAGGGCTCTGCTGTGCCACAGCAAAAGGCTCTTTGTAGCTCTCTTGCAGCACTGGTGGTTGGATCCATCTTCCTGGTACTCCTTAGCTGTTTGGTTTTGGGGTAGCGTTTTCTTCCTGGCTTTCTTGGTGTGACCCGAGTGATATTTGTTGCTGTCCCCAGTGCCCCAGCCACTCCATGCTCCACAGTGGCTGCGTTGGAAAGGCAGAGAGGAGCATTTCCAAGACCAGTGGGCATTGATGGGGTGGGTGGGTGGTGGAGGGAGTGGCATGGCTGCATTGTGCAGCGACCAACACTCCCCACAGTGAGACGCGGTTACCCTACAGGCGCGCAGGAGCTGGTGCCCCAGGGAGAAGCTCTGGCTCTGCAGCCCAGGCTTGATGGGAGCACGAGGGTTCAGTGGGTGGAGGCGGGGAGCTCAGCTCTTTGTCAGCCCACGGGTTGCCCTTGCCCCACACACAGCTCAGCATATTGCTCTGGTGGCAGCAATGCAGAGGGACTTCCCTGCCCTTCCTGCATGCCCATGGACTGGAGAAGACAGCACCCAAGTCCAGAGCTCTTGCCGGGAGCGTGCAGGGACAAGAGTGTTCGAGGGGGCGATTGCGCATGGCCTTGGGCTGTGGGCACAGCTCTGATCTTACCAGCGCTCCCTGCTCCCTAGATCTGCAGCCTAATGCGCGGGGGCATCGCAGAGAGAGGTGGCATCCGCGTGGGGCACCGCATCATTGAGATCAACGGGCAGAGTGTGGTGGCAACGCCCCATGAGAAGATCATCCAGATCCTCACACAGGCAGTCAGTGAGGTGAGGTGGGCCCAGGCTGGGTGATGGCCGGGGCCCCATGCCCTGAGGCAGCTGTGGCTGCACACAGAGCAGACTGGGCTCAGGGCTTTGCCCCAGCACCCACCAGTCTGGGGTTTGGCATCTCCCAGCTGATCTGTGCGTCTCTGCCTAGGTCCACATCAAGACCATGCCGGCCTCCACGTACCGCTTACTGACCGGGCAGGAGCAGCCTATCTTCCTCTGAGCCACCGGCCGTGCCCGGCTGTCGCTGCACATGCCTGGGGCCAGGCAGGAGCGAGCTCAGGGCCGCAAGGGCAGGACAGGCTCTGCCTCCTGCCCCAGTGCCCTCATCGGAGCCCTCTGGTCCCCAGCAGGGCCTAATCCTGCACCTCTTCTGTTTTACTCAGGACACAGGGGGAGGCTCTGGGAGCCTGATACCCAGCTTAAGCAGTGTCAGGGCCTATGGTGCTGCGGTTTGGGCACCTCATCCCCCTCCATTCACCCCTCCCTGCCTCACGGTGCCTGCATGGTGCCTCTCCCGCTGCCTCACAGGGTCCCTCAACTAGGCCTGATGCTGGCCGGAGGAGAGGGGATCCCACGTGATAGGTCACCCCATCCAGTCACTACAGACAGTGCTTTTACACTCACCGACGGTGCCTTTCCCCTGTGGGGATGGTGCTGGAAGCACAGCTCCAGGGCTCGCCCTAGCACAGCCCCAGAGCAGCGCTGACGTTGCGCACCAGTGCGTGGGTGCACACTGGCATCCCCAAGGCAGGGCCGGCAGCTTCCAGACTGAGCCTTAAGGGCAGCAGCACCCTTGGTACCTGCTCCTCCTCCCTGGCTTCGCCAGAGGCCTGTCAGGAGTGCAAATGAACTCCCCGTTAGACCTGTTGCACCGGGCTGGAAAGCTACCTCTGCTTTTCCCCGGTGCTGCCTTTAACCGCTCTGCACGCACAGCCTGGCCCCAGGGCACTGGGTCACAGCCCTCAGGGCTGTTCCTCAGCGCAGCGAAAGGGAACACGGCACTGTGCAGTCCCACATCCGGGGGAGCTTGGGGTCACGAGTCCCAAGGACCAGCCCCTGGTGAGGTGTCTTTTCATGAGTGGGTCTCTGGGCCTCTATGGCTGAGGCAGTGCTGACCTGACTTTGCCTGTTTTCCTTGTAAAAATAAAAGTTTTGGGGAACATGGGAGCCTGTGTTTCAGGAGCCCTGGCTGCGCTGCAGCAGAGGATGCTCAGCTCTGGGGCACACACCCTGAGCCCGCTGCAGTGCCAGATGTTGGCACAACCCAAGCCTGATTCCTGCACCGATGGCTGTCGAGGCAGGCGCTGGCCACCCTGCCGCGTGGGTTTCCCCCTGCACGCTGCCACCCAGCACGCACAGAAACAGCCCGTCCTGATCAAAACATCCCTTTTATTCCAGCAGCAGAGGCCGTGGCCAAAAGGGTGAAGAAGGCGCTGGGTGGTGAGGGGCACAGCAGGCTTAGGCCCAACCCAGCCTGGCTGCGGGGTGCTGCATGGCGCTACCTGCACTGTCACGTGGAGCCGGTGGCGTGGGGCTGCGGCAAAGCTGGCCCAGGGGGGCAGAGGCCAGCAGTGCTGCTACACGTCTGTAGCTGGGCCCCACTCGTAGCCTTCATCCTGGTCTGAGTCTTCCCTGGCCCGGGTGAACCTCTTCCTCACAGCGTCATGCTCGTATTCCCTGGGGGATGAGAAGCCTCGGTGATGCCTCTGGCACCCGGTTGGGGCAGGGGGCAGAGACAGTCCCCTGCTGCGCGGGGCCGGGCCAGGCAGAGCTGGCACCCTCGGCTCCGGCTCCGCAGGCCCTCCCCAGTGCCAGGGCTGGCCCTGGTGCACGAGGTACCTGATGCTGTCGTAGCGCTGGCCCCGCTGGCCATGCTGGCGTTGCTCAGTCACCTGTGAAACACCAGAGAAACGGGGAGGGTCGGAAGTAAGGGCAGGATTTGTGCACCAGCCTGGGGCTGGGCTGCATTCCCTCATGGGGAATCAGAGCTGAGCATGGATGCGCAGCCGGACCCTGCAGCTAGAGGCGACGCCCTGCCTGTGCCGCAGGGGATAGAAATTGGCCCCTGTAGCCAGGCACTGTGCCACCCCCCTCTGCCCCCTCAGCCCCTCGTACCAGTATGGGGGGACCCACCGGCTTGCTCAGGCTGTGGCCTGGGGACATCTGTGCTGGCTCAGAGGAGCGGGCCAGCCCAGGCTGGTCATAGGCATCCTCCACCTCGCCATCTGTGTCGTCATAGTCGCTGTTGGCGTGACTGTCGCAGGTCAGGTAGCCCGAGGTTGCCACGCTCGGCGGGTTCAGCAGGTCCAGAGTGTCCTCCAGTGCCATATCTGCCTGTGGGGTGGGGATGACAGCAAGGTGGGACCCCAGGTGTGGGGGCATGGGTGCATGGCCCCGTCACCTGCCTGGCTGAAGCCCCAGCAGACTGAGCCTTGCTGCAGGGACCCCGTGCCCCGTACCGGCTCTGCAGCCGTCCAGACGGGCTGGTTCTGCTGCATCCTGATGATGTCCTTGATCGCCTCGTACCAGGCATTGCCACTGCCGCTGAGGCTAACGGTGGCAGTGAAAAGGTGGCTGCAGTACTTCTTCATCTTGCTGGCCTGGGTGTAGAGGCGCCGGGAGCTCTTCCTGGAGTCGGGTGCCAGCCACTGGCGCATGGCCTTGATGCCCTGCCGGCTCTCGGGCTCGCAAAACACCACCACCGGGTAGTACTGCACGTAGTTGAGGCGCTCCACAGCCGAGGGTGTGATGTCCAACAGGGCATGCTTGTCCTGGGGTACAGCACAGCCATCAGCCCCGCTGGGGACAGGGACAGAGGCCATGGGCTTCCCCTCAGGCCCTGGCCCACCTGGCTCCAAGGACACCAGAAAGGTCTCTCACCTTTTCTGCAATCTGCCGCACTGAGTCCAACTTGATGACCTTGGACGATGCCCCGTCTCGGGGCACACTCGCTGCCGGAGACGGAGATGTGGTGTGAGAGGGGCTGGGGGAGATGGAGCATCTCCGGATGCCCCAGGCAGGGTCTGGCTGTGCCAGCCCCGGGGCTGTGTCCCTCAAGGCAGGGGCATGTCTGGGGCCTGGCTGGTATCATGATGCATGGGGAGAGGGTGAATGCGCCCAGGAAGATGTTGGGGTGTCATGAGGAGGGGGCAGCGAGGCAGGATTGGGACAGAGCCACAGTAAAGAGCTCCCACAGGTTGCAGACACTGAGGGTCCGGCTGCTGGATAAAATTTCCCCCCAGCGTGGGGGGCACTTACGGGCAATCTCAAACAGCTCAGGCAGCTCCGTGCTCAGCTTCTGCATGGCAATGTCTGCGATGGGGCCCAGGATCACCACCGGCCGCTTGAAGCTGGCTGTGGGGAGAAGACAGACTGGCTCAGGGAGGCTGGCAGTGAGGGCAGAGCTCACAGCACCCGGGCACCCAGCCCCACTCCTCAAGGTGCCTGTGGGCGGCCTGGGACTCACCCCGCTTCTCCCAGGAGAGCAGAGCCCACTAGCACCCACAGTGGGGCAGCCTTGGGGCTGATGTTCCCTGGGTGGGTCTGGGCAATGGGGACACAGCCCTGGTGCCCACCTTCCTTCAGGACCACCCTCTCGTACGGTGGGTAGCGGCCCTGCTTTGTGAGGGTGGACAGGTCCTCCCGGCTCTTCCGCAGCATCTTCTTGGCTCCCCGCAGGCCCCGCAGCTTCCAAAACTCAGCTCGTGCCCCAGAGGGGTTGGCACTTGATGTGGCTTTCAGCACCAGCTCCAGGCTGGCAATCTGCTCGGCCCTGGGAGGGGAAAGTGCTCAGGATCTGGAGCCTCCAGATTTACGCCCTGCTTTGTCTCTCCGGGCTCTGAGGAGCAGGGCAGGAGAAACTGGCATCCCCGCTCGGTGGCATGATTGGATGAGGCTGTGGTAGCCTCTTCCCCCTGGGATCTTGGACAACCAAACCATCAATCCCGTCACCCCTGAGAAGGCGTTTCACAGTCTCACGCTTCCCACCGCTGCACCCTTGCCCTGCCTCTTACTGGGCCCATCACCCATGTCCCTGTCTCACTGGGGAGACATCCCCTGGCTCTGCTCATCTTGGGGCTGCTCCTGGCTCCACCGCTACCTGCTCCGGTTGGGGATGATGCCCTTGTCCTGCTCCTGCAGGTCCCTGCCCATGCGCACAGCCAGCCAGCTCCCCAGCCTTCCCCGGTACATGGTGTCCAGCACGTGGAAGACATCCCCACGGACAAAGCTGAGCCCCGACGGTGTGTCCTTCTCGAAGTCAAAGTGCGTCCGGATGTAGAATGAGTCACCCACATTGGTCAAGATCACCTTCCTGTAAACTAGACTCAAGGTGAGAGGGACCATGAGGGGAAGAAGTGGCTTTGGAGGAACATGCTGGAAAGGAAGGTGCTGGAGGGATTTGGGAAGGAGCTGGGCTGGCCAGGAGCCTCCACAGTAGCCCTTGCTGCTAAGAGGTGTATTGGGAACACCTTTTCCTCCCATGGCACTCTCAGGCACTCTGGGGACAGCAGGACCTGAACCCCCAGCACACACTGGCCTCTCCAGGCTGAGCCACAGTACCATAAAGACCCCGTGCAGCAGGATGCCAAGGCACAAATGGGGCCGGGATGGTCTGGTCCCCTCCCATCACCTCTTTGGAGGAAGAGGAGAGGGGTGCAGTGAAGAAGGACCACCCTGCAGGGGCATAAAGGGCTGTGGCAAGTCCAACAGCTCCAATGCTTGCTCAGAAGAGTCAGAGGATGGAGAGGCACAAGCCTAGGATTAGTCCGGTCATCACTCACTGTCCTGCTTCCTCTGGGTCCACAGCGTGATCTCCTCACCCGGCGGCAGCCTCATGAGATACTCCACGGCCTCCTCACGGGTCAGGTTCTGGAAACTGGTGTCATTCACCTGCCGCAGAAAAGTACTTACGGCCCCGCCAGTGGGACGGAGGGCGCAGCTACCAGTGGGGGTCCCAGGGACAGCAGTGCCCAGGACAGGGTGGGAGAGGGAACTGGTCCCTGTCACCCAACTGCCTGCCACAACCCCTAGTAATCCTGGGGAGGGCCCCTGGGCCAGCTGAGATGATGTCTGGACCCTGTGGGATGTTAGCTCGGTGCTGGAGACGGGACCATCCCCTCGTGCAGTGCCCACAGAGCCAGCCCGACAGGTACAGTCCATGGGCACCAGCACTGACCCAAAACGATGCCCAGCAGGAGAAATCCAAGCCCCAGAGGGGCATCAGACCCAAGAGGGATGGGGCCAGTCCAGGTGTAGCAGCATTCAGAGCTGTTCCCAGCCCTGGGTACCTGCAGGATCTGATCCCCCTCCCGGACACCCTGGCTGTCAGCCGGGCTCCCCTCCTGCACACTTGACACGAAGATCCCCATGTCGTTCCCGCCAGCCAGCCGCAGCCCGACGCTCTTGGCCTTCACAAAGCGCACGACCGTGGAGTCGGCGCTGTACCTGCCATGGGGGAAGCCGCAGTCAGCCCGGCAGTGACGTGCCAGCAACAGCGCAGGGGGTCACTGGCCCTGTGACCCCAGTCCTCTGCCGGAGCAGCTCCCCATCTCCCCCAGCCCTTCCCCACCACCTCTCACAGACGTACCTGTCCTTGCGGGCAGCTTGGGCAGCAGGGCTGGCATGGGGGCTGTGGCAGCCATCCCCCTCCACAGCTTCGAGGTCTGCAGGGAAGGAGAGCTGGTCCAGGAGGCGGCGGTGGCTGCACCGCTGCTGGGGCAGCTGAGGCACAGCGAGACCTGGCACAGCTCTACTGGGGGGTTCGGGCAGCGGAGACACGCAGGAGCCTGGAGCCTACTCAGTGCCCTGAGGTCTCGCAGCCTGATCTGAGCTCACTCACCAGGGCCCCACGCATTGCCCACGATCGTGTCTGCCGCAGGGTCCCTGTTCAATCGTCTCCTCTCCCTGGAACAAAGTTGGGGCAGGATTTAGGCAGGTCATGGAAGCAGGCGCTGGATGGGTACGGGCAGGCAGTGCCAAGCGGAGCAAGATGGGGACTAAATGGCAGTCCCACCTCCAGAGTAAGCTGGCTCTGGGGTGGAGGAGAACCAGCCCCTCCAGACAGACAGAGAACACAGGGGGATCTGATGGGGGAAAGAGGGGCTGATGGGGACGGTGCAGGGCTTACAGTGGTGAATTCATCCTGGCAGCAGCTGGAGGTTGCAGGGAGGTCTCAGGGGATGGCGGATGGGACAGTTCAGAGTCAATGTCAGAGATATCTGCAGCAACAGGAGGGGAGACGCATTAGTGACCTGTGCTGTGTGTTTGTCCCCTGGCCACATCACCGTGTCCCCTCACCATCCATACGGGAGCTGTCGCTCTGGCTGTCTCCTACATCAGTGATGTTGACCAAGAACTGCCGGTGGTCCCGGAGGATGAGCAGGGTCAGGGTCCCCTCTGTCCGCTCAATGAGCTGATGGGTGTCAGCCAGGGACATGTCCTCACTGGCCACCCCATTGATCTGGAGGGGGCAGAGTGGAAGGCCTCAGGGCACTTGCTCCCAGGAAAGCCCCACCTGGCCTTGCTCCCATGGCTTCGCCTAATTCTGGGCAGTGTCCATGTTCCTGGCTGCTTCCCAGTGGGGCCTCATCCGGCACAGAGGAAACAAATTAGCGAGCCTAATTAACTCCCACCTTTAGCTGCAGGGGAGTGCTGCACGAAGGCAGGAGCTGCAGAGACCCGCTCAGATGCTGCCTGAAGCTCAGTTTTATGTTGACCTTGGCCCAGTGCTGTCCTTCCACGCACTGAGCTGGTGCCAGGGAGTCAGGCCCCAAGTGGACCATGGGGCTGTGATCTCCCTGAGGTGCAGCAGCTTTTCCCAACAGATTGCTGGGATGAAATCCCTTCCATTTGCCCCAGTTCCCAGGAGCTGCGGGTCTGCCTGGCCCATGTGTGCAAACGAAGCATCTCCCTCCTCTATTTCCTCTTCCCCACATACTTTAAGCATCATTTCACTTGACATACTCTGAAGACCTGAGCTCCAGTCTTCAGAGTATGTCAAGTGAAGCAGGGCCAACTGCTTCCCCCGGCAGGGACATGCACACGTGGCAGGGGACCACATGCCGTGGGGACAGTGGGGCAGACACAATCCTGCTGTGCAGTAGGACAAAGCACCATCCCTGATTGAATGCCGCGGGGCTGCCTCAACCAGCCAGCCTCGGCGTCGCGGGGAGCTGGTCCCCAAGAGCCCAAGCAGGGTCCCTGGTGATGGCTGGGGAGCCAGGGCAGGGTGCGGGCACCAGACAGAGCTGCCTTCGGCCAAGCCGCCATCCTTTGCCAGCAGCAGAGAGAAGCACACTCTTGGCTTATCCCCTGCGGTGACACTAGCCAGGGACAAGCCACCCGGAGAGGGGGAGATGAGATCCCCAGCAAGTGCTGTGCACCCCATGGGACCTTGTACCTTCAGGATGAGATCTCCTTCCTGCAAGGAGCTGCGCTTCGCCGCCAGCCCGCTCTCCACTATGTGCTTGATGAAGAGCCGACTTCCCAGCTTCAGGCCGTAATCTGTGCCAGAGAGAGCCCATGACAGTGCCAGAGCTAGGCAGATGTAGGACCCCCTCAAGGTCCCCCCTCGCCACCATCCCCGCAAGCCTGCCCTGGCTCGCCTTGGGGACTAGCAAGCCCCAAATCTGAGCTCTGCAACCCCGGGCTGAGGCCAGGCAGGTTTGGTGCACCCAGCATGGCATGCACTGCCCCCTCGCCACATGCCAGACCCTGGCACCAGCCTGCCATCGCCTCCTCCCCAGGGGGACGCAGGACCAAAAATCAGGTGACAAGACCCGGGGACAGAGGGAGCAGGAGACCCTCACCTTCATTCTCCTTCTGCTTCACCAGGACTGATGTGATGGGCTTTGTCGGCACACCCCGCTGCGGCAGCCACTTGAAGCCTGACACGAGGGCCAGCCCATTGGTGTCCCCTTTGTGGCCGAAGCCATTGGCAGAGCGATGCCGGCTGTAGCCCCTCCGATCCGAGCTGCTGCCTGGGCTCTGCCTCCGGTGGCTGCTGTCCTGGCTTTGCCTCCGGCTCCGGGACACTGGCTTGTGGTGGAGGTGGTCATCCCGGTGGTGGCCGGAGCTCCTCTCGCTGGATGAGTCCCCGTCATAGCCCTGGCTGTGGTCCAGGTCATCCCAGGAGTGGTGCAGGGCTGGATCCGCACCGTGCGACCTGTAGTCCTCGTCTGAGTCATCGTGCCGGGGCACGGTGGGCGACTCAGGGCTGCTCTTGCTCACGGGGAGGTAGATCTTCTTTGGTCTTTTCAGTGTCTGCAGGTGGAAAGTGAGAAGGAAAGGATGCTGGGTGCAGCCATCTCTGCCAGATCTTTCTACAGCAATTTCCAAGCCCCAAATGGGAATCCCAGGGTGTGTGAGACAGGGGAGCTGGGATGGGAACAGGCACGGTGCGGTTCCATGCATGACGCCGGCCCTGTCCCACTGCACGGCACACTCACGATGTTGGCGATCTTGCCACAGGTTTTAAGTGTCTGGATAGCGAAGGAGGACGAGACATTCTCCATTGAAAGGCCATTCACCATCACAATGTGATCCTTCCTCCTGGGAGGGAAAAGACAGCCATGGCTCTGCCCCGGGGGAGAGCTGGTGGGGTGGTGAAGGCAGCTGTTGCCCCAAGGAGACCCCATCCCAGCCAGGTAGGGTGGCAGCAGTGCTGACCCTGTCCCTGCAGGAGCGATTCACTGCCCTTCCCGTCACTGCTGGCAGTGAGCACCCCCGATGTCCCCATGTCCCCGCACACTCACTGGAGCCGGCCCACTGCCGGGCCTCCAGACACCACATCCGAAACAACCACCGCTGTGTCCCCAGTCATCCTGTTGGGACGGTCCCGGCCTCCAGAGACAGCGAAGCCAAAGCCCCGTTGAGGGTCCTAGCAGGGACAGGCAGAGAGGAGTCAGGCAGAGCCGGCCCCACAGACCCCATCCCGTGGCCATCCTGGGCCACGCTCACCTTGCTCAGCGTCACTGTGTGCTGCTCCCAGATCACCATCTCCTCCATGGCGGCCACTCGCCAACGCAAGCGAGGGTGGGCGACTGCAGTGGCCGGCCGGCGCAGCCGCCCCTGCCCGGCGGCCGGGGGTGTGGACCGGCTCCAGCTCCTCTTCGCAGCCGCTGGCCCCTTCCTCAATCCCACTTCAGGCTGCAACGACGAGCAGAAGCAAAGCTGAACTGCGGGCCCCAGGGACCACAGGCACCAGAACGTGCAGCTGTGTCGCACCCCAGCTAACACTGCATGGGAGCTGGCTCCGAAACCCAGAGCTGCCTCCATGCAGCATGAAATCCTCCCCTTGGGAGGGCCATCTCCATCCCCTCGGATGTGTGTCCACGGAAAGGGAGGTTTTATGCAGGGCTAGCAGGTCAGGACCCATCTCCATGGCTGGGGCCACCTGCCCACGACATTCTCATGGTCCTGCTCCCCTCCCTCCCGCCGGGAGCTGGCAGACCTCGGGGTGCTGCTTTGGATGGTGCTTCAGTGACCTCCCGCCCGCCTGCTCTGGGCTCTGGCATGATGGCAGAGCCAGCAGCTCTGCCAACTGCTTTGGGAGCACCAGTGCCCCGGCTTCACCCTTTGGTTTCCCTGGGTTTTCCCCAACTCCAACATTTTCCACCTAGGACAGATGAGCCTGACTCACAGGGTGACATCCTGCCCAGGCTCAAACACCTGGGACGGGCCTGGGGATCCCCTCCACCAGCTCCTGGCTCCCCGGAGGAAACACTGGCGTGAACCCAGAGAGACGTGGGATCCCTGCGTGGAGTGGGTGACAGTGGGCCCAGAGCATCCTGCGACTTCCCATGGAGTGGGACGGGAAGGAGCCAGTTTGATCAGCAACTCAAAGGGTCTGGGTTTATCTGTGCCATTGCACATGCCAAGGAAACCCGGGTGAGACCATCAGGTCATTCTCCGGGGTGATGGGGGCAGGAAAGCCAAGAGCCCAGCGTGATGCCGCCAGCACTGCCGGGTGCTCACCCCTCCACCCGGCACGGGGACTGGGGAGGACAGACCCACACCCATCGCTCGCCCATGCCAGCTGCAAGCCCACAGCCGGAGGGAGGTGAAGTGCCGACCGGGCTGCCCCAGGACCTTGTGTCCCCCTCCCACCCCAGGCACCCCGGGGCTGCCAGCGCCCATCCTGGTCCCACCCACAGCACGGCACAGGCACAGCATGGCCACAGCTCCGGCACAGACACAGCCCATCACGGGCACAATGGGCCGTGGCCACCTGGCGCTGCCGGGCCTGGTGCAGGGCACCCTTGTGCCGCCATCGAGAACCGGCCAGCAGCTCGCTGGGAGAGATGTCCCCAGTGGTGGTTGGCCGGCAGCTGAGGCGTGGGCACTGTCCCCTGGCACTGATTGGCTGGCAGCTCTGCCATGGCAGGACCCCAAGACCCCGTTGGCCAATGGCTCCGCCACCACAGGTCTCTCTGGACACTGATTGCTTGGCTGCTCTGCCACAGTAGATCCCTCCGATCTCCGACTGGCCAACAGCTCTGCTGTGGCATGTCTTTGGATTCTGATTGGCTGGTATCTGTACTGTGACAAGCCTCTCCAGGATCTGATTGGCCAATGGCTCTGCCACAGCAGATCTCCAGGGTCTCTGATTGGCCAATGGCTCTGCCACGGCAGACCTCCAGGGCTCTGACTGGCCGATGGCTCTGCGGCGGCAGCAGCCCCCAGTCTGGCTGCAGTGGCCCTGCTGCCCGAGCACCCTGTCCCATGGCACCTGCACGGCCCCAGGGTGCCCGAGGGCTCCGGGACCGCTGTGCCGGGGGCCGTGCTGGCTCCCCAGTGCAGCTCGGCCACCCTCGGGCCCAGCCGGGGCCCCGCCATGTCGGCGCTGCGGGAAGCTGGAAACCTCCACGGCCCCTTTGGGAACTGGCTGCAGGGCAGCGTCAGCGGGACCGGGGGGCATCAGAGACGCGCGCTGATGCCCTGTGAGCAATGCCGTGGGCAATGCCGTGGGCAATGCTGAGCAGGGATCCCATGGGGAAGCTGGGGCCGGCAGTGGGCAGCCAGCCCTGGGGCAAGCACAGTGGCTCAGCTCCAGCACGGGCCTTCCTGTGGGCAGCCCTCAGCTGGAGCGGCCAGAAGCAGCCAGCTGAGCCCCCAAAATGAGACCTGGCTCACAGCAGCCCCGGGGAGGGACGCTGTAATCATTCACTGCAGCCTCAGAAATAGCCCCGGTCAGCTGGGCTGCAAGCCAGCAAGCGTGGAGGGCAGAGTCCGGGTTTCCACTCTGCGTCATGAGCTGCTGAAAGCAGCCTGGGCACCCACCCGCCACCCTCCGGTGCTCAACACACGGGGACATATGTGCCCAGGGCTGGCTGGGGCTGAGCAGGACCCTGGTGTGGTGGCACCCAAGGTCCTGTCCCGCTGCTTGTAAGACTGGTAATAAAGAGGAGACCCCAGCATGGCGGTGGGGTGGTTTCCTGATGGATCAGTGAGCTGAACTGGCAGGTCTCATCTCAGCCATGTCACCACTGTTGGCTGGTCAGTGCTTATGGGCTCCCTGGACACCCGTGGGTGACATGGCATGAGCCACAGGTCTAAGGGACCCCAACCGTGGGGCAGCCAGAGCATCCCCCTCCCCAGGGCGACGGCTCATCTGCTGTGCCCGAGCCAGCCCCACTGCCACCCAACACAGCCTCTCACTGTCCCCAGCCGGCTCCCACTGCTGTCCCAATCACTGGTGTGCCACAAATTGGCCACGCACCTGCATCCCACTGCTGTCTGTGGCTCTCCGTGGGCAGGAGCAGTCTGGGGCGGGGGACACACTGGGGGGACGGCAGCAGCCCCAGTCTTGCCAGCCGGCACAGGCAGCGCCCACGGTGCCGCCAAGCCCCGGTCCCAGTCTCCCCCGCGGGGACGTGGTGCAGGCCCCCGCGGGGACGTGGTGCAGGGCCTGCCCGCAGCCAAAGGCCAAGGCTGGCAGCTGGAGGAGCCGGCTCGGCCGGTTTCCGACAGAAACCAGCCCGCACCCGAAATGGCCCCGCCGGGAGAGGCAGTATCTGGGCTGAGCTGACCGTGGCCCGGTGCAACACGCCCGGCACCGGGCACCAGCAGCACGGGTAGCCCCATATGCCCCACTCTGCCCCACGCACACACTGTGGCCGATATCTCCCAGGGTTTTTAATGCCAAACGAAGCCTGGTCTGTGCTGGGGCAGCTGGTCCCACTGCAGGGTCCCTGATTCAGGGCTGGCAATGCCCACCATGGGGACAGCAGTGGGTGGGGAGGTTAATTACCAGAGAGCGATGCAGCTGCCCACCCCAGCCTTGCCCCACAGCCATCCCCACCACCCATAACCTGTTTCCCAAGCCCTCTGCTGATGGGGGGTCCTCAATCTGGGACCCCGAAGCCTTCCTGAGGCCACTGGGGTCCCTGATCTCCAGTGCTGCACAACCTCTTGTCCCTTGTCTAGTCCTGGCTGGACTCCAGGACCGGAGTCCCAGATCACTGAGAAGCTCCTCTAACCCAACCCCACCCACAGCACGATGGGCTGATCCTGACACCCCGCTCTGGGAAAAGGGTCTCTGGAAGGTCTGACCCCACCGGGGTGTAAATCAGTGGGATGGAGTCATATCCTGCAGCCCTCCAGGCATGGAGCTATTGATGGCAGGGTCCCAGGATCCCCCCGGGGCAACTCCCTGCCATCGAGGCAGGACTCTAAGATGGTCACTGGGTCCTGGCGCCACCCAGAGAGAGACAAAGCATGGCTGGTTCCCCGGGTGAAAGCAGGGCTGGGTCCCTGTCCCCAGCTAGGGCTGGCAGATCCCGGGGGACAGGGTTAGGCACTCACCGAGCCTTGGATCCGACCAGGAAGGAGCGGAGCTCCCGGGCTGGTGGCAGTGGTGTCACTCCAGGGTGCCTTGCGTAACCCTTTGTGGGCCAGGCGCTGCCTGCAGGAGGGAAGGAGCAAGGGAGGGCGTCCCGGGGTAGCTTCTCGGGCACTGCAGGAGGCACGGGGGGGGCTGTCCCCCTTACCCTCGATGGTGCTGCGGGCTCAGCCACGTCCACTCGCCCCCCACCCAGTCCTGGGCAGAGTCAGATTCACAGGACGCTGGGACCGGTGGTGCCTGGGCCCGGGGGTCCTTCCCCCCCCTCAGCCTGGCCTCCCCCCAAGGAGGTGGTGGGGCTCTGCAGCAACCCGCACCGCCCCGGACCCCAAACCCTCCCAGCAGCAGCGCTTGGGAGTCCCCGGGGGGACAAAACGGCTTCACCCAGTGCCCCAAGACGGAACAGGGATGGTGGCCAGCCTGGGGCTCCCGGTCCGGGGGGCGGTTTGCAGGGGAAAAGGTGACCCCATCCCTCCTTCCTCCCCTTCCCTCTGCCCCCCACCTGGGGACCAGCCCCACGACACTCCTCCTCCCGCGGGGTCGCTTTCCTGCAGTGACAGAAATCAGCTCCACGCCCTGGCTCTCCGTCCAGGCTGCTGCTTCCCGCCGGGGCCGGTACCGGTGCCGGTGCCGCAGGAGGAGGTCACAGCCCTGCCGCGGGGCGTCGCGGGGTGACCAGCTCCTCCTGAAGCCCCCGGCCACCAGCCGCCACCGCGGCGCCGGAGACATGGCGCCTTCCTCACCGCTCGTCAGACCGGCGTCAAGGGGCTCCTGCTCGCCGAAGCCCCCGCCAGCCCCGAGGGGAAGACGGAGCAGCCCCGTCCAGACGGCCGCCGCTCCCCAGACCCCGCCGCGGCCGCCTCAGCTGCTGTGGGGCCGGCGGCTGCGCTCCCTCCGCGCCGGGACGCGGCCCGGGTCGCCTCGGGCGGGGGGACGGCGCTTCCCACGCTGCCCCGAAGGCTGGGCGCTAATGCCGGGCGGGTGGCGGCTGGGGCTGCCCCTGCCCGGGACACGTTTGTCCCCCGGGGCCAGGGCACGCTGGCGTGAAGGGACCAGCCGGGAGCTCCAGCGGGGCCGACCGGGCTGACCCGCACCCGGGCCTGACCCGCACCCAGAGGTTGACCCGCACCCAGAGGTTGACCCGCACCCAGAGGTTGACCCGCACCCGGGCCTGACCCGCACCCGCGGCGCCGCTAGATGGTGCCACGTGCCGGGCTCGCCGCGGGGCCGGGCTGGGAAGCGGCGGCGGTGGCGCCGAGCGGGGTCGCGGTGGCCGGGCCGCGGGGCACCTCGAAGGGAGCGCACCCCGTGCCGGCCGCGGGGCTGTCGCGGCTCCCGCGGGGACCCGCTGAGGCGGAGGGCGGGGAGGCGGCGCCCGGCACCGGCAGGGCCCCTGTCCCACGAGGGCGAACGGGGGGCACCAGAGACGCCGCCGCGCCGGGGTCCGGCACTGGGCCGCGCCTGGGGCGAGCGGGCTCGGGGTCTCGGGGTGCTGCGGTACCGAGGTTCCGGGGGCCCGGGGCAGGCCGGACCCCTACACGTGCCCGCACGGCGCACCGGCCAGCCCCGCCCCGCCGAAGCCCCGCCCACGCTGCCATGGCGACCAGCAAACACTTCCCCCCCCCCCGCCCTCCCCTCGCTCGGGGGCGCCGCGGCGCTATGGTGGCTCCCGCTCGCTAGAGAGGACGCGGAGGGTCTTTCTCTTCGCTGCTCTATGCTGCGCGAGGCCTCCTGCCTCTCCCTGTGCCTTCCATCCGTGAGTGGTCCCGGTCCTGCTCCGACAGCCCGCGGACTATCGCGACAGCCAGGCCCCGCGTCGCGATTAATTCCGGCGGAAGGGGCCAGCTTCATTTCCGGTGCTGGCCGCTTCCTCTTCCGCCCTGCGGCGCTGGGGCGTGTCTAGTCGCGGCGCCTCCCGCGCTCTATGGTTCCCGGCGTTCCCAGTCTCCTCAGCGGCGGTGGCTGGAGTCGGGAGGAGTTTGGTGGCGGCCGTGGCGGTGGACCGGGCCAGTCCTGTCCCGTCCTGCGCCGCACGCGGCCTTTGCGGCGGCCATGGAGCTGGAGGTGCCCGAGGAGGCGGAAGGATCGGCCGTGGAGGGTGCCGGTGCCATCACCCCAGAGGCTGGCGTAGGTGGACTGGACGCGACAGGAGGTAACGGGCGGCTGGCACCCTCGGCCGGGCTCCCTGGCGTGTTCCTGCGCGTGTCGCCGTCCCCCTGAGGGGCCACTCCAGGCCGGGCCCCCAGGATTGTGTGTCCCTGTGTCCCATCCCCCCTCGGGCCCAGAGTGGTTTAGCCCAGCTGCACCCCCGGGGGAGGTCTGAGTGGTACCTCCCGGCCGGGCCCCTCGCGTTGTGCCTTGTGTCCCCCGGGGGGGGCTCGGAGTGGTTCAGCCCAGCTCCCCCCCCCCCCGCAGTGTGCTACCCCTGGGGCATCGCGTGGTGCCGTCCAACTGCCGCTCTTCCCACCCCCCACCCCGCCCCGGGGACCCAGAATGCTTCTGCCCCCCCGGGGCTGCCCGTTGGCCCAGGACTCCCCGGTGCTGGGCCTGTCGCTTGTCTCCCGCCCCGCGGTGTCCTGGGCCGGTGCTTGCTGGGAAGGGGCAGCCGCGACCCCCGAAGCAAGTGCAGGGCACAGGCCGGCCTGCCCGGCTCCGGGGCTTCTCTCCGGCCCCCGGTACCGGCCTCCGGTACCGGCCCTGGGGCCTGTGCCGGGCGCTGCTGCACCCTGGCACCCTCGGGAGCGGGTCTCCCCTGCGCCGGAGCAGCCGCCCGCTTGCCTGCTGGCGAGAGGGACGCCGGGCCGCGCTGCCCCCTCTGCTCCGGAGACGGGCCTCGGGCGCCGCCGTGCCCTAGGCGGGGCGGCAGGGCCCGGAGGCGGGCGGCGGGCCCTGCCTGGCTGCGGGGGGCTGCTGCGGCGCCCAGTGCTCCCTCCCGCAGGGCCCGGGCGGCCGCGGCGGCGAGGGCAAGGCCGGGCAGGGAGTGAGCCCCAGCCCGGCGGCAGCGCCGACGGATCCGGCTGGGCCGGGTGTGCGGGGCTGGGCCGGCGCACCTGCCTCCGCCTGTGCTGCCTGATAATTTATAGTTCGTTAACAGCCTCAAAATCGCTAGCTTTAGTTTTGCGCGAGGTCGCACAGCGCCGCTCTGTTGTCGGGTTGACGTGTTCCCTTCTGGGCCTGACACCAATCTCCCGAGCACCCGCCTGAGCCTGAAGTTTATTCAGAGCCTGCTGTGACGGGTTTTGGTTGTGTTATGACAGCAATCGCCTTGTGTTCAGGCCTTTAAATGAGGATCATTAGATCTTCTAGAAACAACAAATTACAGCGGAAGCCGTGATTATTTCATAGATGTCATCTGCCGCGGGGGGGGGGGGGCGCTGGATGTAGCATATAATTTTTGGTGAAGTGCTGAGATTTTGGCAAGTGGCAGCCCGTCCCCAGCCTCCCTGCTTCCGTTCCTCAGTGCTGCAAGGAAAATGGAGGGGCTGGCTGTGTGCAGCTTGCCTTTCCCAAGGCTGCTCACAGCGTTCCCCACCCACTGCTCGGACCTCTTTTTTGGGAGCGTTCCCCCAGCACGGTGTGGTGTGGCTGGTGGACTTCCAGCTTGTGATGCTGAGGGAGCGAAAGAGAGAGAACCTCTTGCCAATGAACAATTAAAATATTGTTTATCCTTCTGATTTGTCTGTCATCTTTCTGTTTTTTGGGGGGGGCAGAGGGTTCTTGCTCAGGACAAGGTATCTGTGGAGACTGTTGCTCAGGAGGGGTTTAAGCAGGGAGTGCGTGGGTTTTTTCTCTTTGCAAGTAAATCTGAATTTACAAACCCATAGGCTGTCTTACCTTACACTGATAGTAAAAAAGATGAAATGGAGCCAGTAATCTCACCGATGCTTTGATTTTTTTTTTTTTCAGTCAGGTTGCTTACTTGGGTAGCGTCCAAATTGTGTCACTTGCCCTCAGCCACGCTTGCAACTGGAGCTCCCAGGAGGGCTGGGGACAATGTGCACGACAGCTAAGGTGTATTTTCTGGAAGAGAACAAAACCCGGGGTGACTGGAGGTGGCCCTCGGTGGGCCGTGCACAAAGACATGGCTACACCCGCGTGTGCAGTGGGCTGTGCTGCGGGTCTTGGGTTGGGACTGCCGGCTGATGGAGCACGTTGACATGCTCTGTGGCCCTTGTTACAGCAGATGGGAATACTGTGTGTCAGAGCAACGTGCCCGGGAGCAGAGGGGGTTTGTGCTGAACGCCGTCCTGTTTTGTCGTCTGTTTCGAAGCTGATGGTGACAAACCCAATTTAGCACGCGCAGCACTGATGCCTTCGCTGCTATTTGCAGCAGCAGTGGAGGTGGTGAAGTGCTCCTGACCCACCTATACGGGTGCTTTGTGCCACTCACCTTAATGCTTGTGCTGTTAATGAAGGATTACCAGCATAGCTGGAATCTGCTCCCCAGGTCTTTGCTGGAGAGTGGGGATGGCTGTGAGCTGTGCTCTTAGTAAACAAACATGGTGGGATTAATCCAGATCCTGGGTCAGGTCAGCAAAGACCTTCCCCAGGCACTCGGTAAACATCAAGAGGGGAGCTGGTTAGTCTGGTACAGGAATAAAGCTGGATGGAGGAGGGGAGCTGAAAGTCAGGGAGACCTTGACAGTAGGTTGACTTAAGGCATGGGGAGTCTTCTTAAAGGGAGCTTTTGGAAGTCTCATAATATGCTTTGAGGGAGAAGACCTCATTTAGTGCCAGCAGCTGGGCTCATACATGAACACACAGGCCCAATTTGTCCCTTTCTGAGAACCCAGCTCTGAGGTTTTAAAAGTTTTGTAACCACTGTGGTTGAAAAGGGAGTTTCAGAATCTGATGGGTATAAATGACTGCTGTGCCTCCTTCCTGAATCTGCACTCTCTTGCCCTGGGAGTGGGCTGCAGGGAGCATAAGGGACTGTTTGCCAGTTTTGGTGTGGATAGCAGAGCTGTCGGCAGGAGCGGAGGTGCTGTGTGGAGGCACTGTGTGCCTGCGGCGTGACAGGTGAGCACCGGGATCGTTCAGGCTGGGTGCCCTGGCTCCAGAAATGGTTGGGTGAGGAGAGGGCACATCACCATCCCTCTACCTGGGTGCAGCCCAGAGGCAGAGGGTGTGGAAATATCCTTTTATCCAAGGGGGCCTCAAGTTATTGGAGAGCTGTTTGGTACAAAACCGATAGCAAAGCTGGTCTGCACCATCTTCTTGCAAAGGTGGAAATTCTCAGCCTGATGGGGAAGTAGAGTTGGTGTCTGATTCATTTCCATCTCTCATGTCTCCTGTTATATGGGTTGCAGTCTGCCTATCATCTATGGCTTAGAGCCTGGACAGAAGCCTCTAACGTTCTTCAGGGTTGAATTCCTCTGCTTTAGGGAGCTGAAATGATTTAACAAGTATTTATGCTCTTGTTCAACAGTTGTCTCACTGTACCCAGAACTGGAGATAGCAAAGTGGAGATCCCGGCCCCAGCCAGTGGTGCCAAGTGTGCTGGATGCTGGCGGCACCTGTAAGGCCATCTGCAAAAAGCACTGGGAGAGCGTTGATTGCAACAGACAAAGAATGGTATTGCAGCTCTTCCCTCTTTGTGATGATAACTTTGAAGTGACTTTTGAAAGGTTGCTGGAAGCAATTTTTTCAGTGAGCAGATTAGAGATAAGAGAAGAATTCCACCCTGTGGGGCACAAGCAGTTCAATCCATACCAACGTGATGGAGAGGGAAATTGGAGAGAGCTTATCAGCTTGAGGAAAAATCAAATGTAAACATCATCCCCAGCATGATTATGGTTCACAGCTTAGTTGGATGTCACATGCTTCTCTCCTGTGAAACGGTGCTAGTGAAGATGATGACAGAGGGAATCAGCTAGGCAAAAACAGACAGAAAAACACCCTGTGCCTTGAACTTCTAAAGACCCTGCAGTTACTTCACAGTCAATAAGTCACAGCTCAGCTGCAGGGAAGGAGGAAGGCAATGAAAATAGAATTCATGCTTCTCTGGCAAAATAATTGTCCTTTAAGATACGAATTGGCTGGAAACAAATAGGGAAGCTGTGATTGTGGCACCTGGGAGCTGCAAAGGGCAGTATTTGTATGGCAGGGAAATCTGGGCACTGCCCTGAAGGGTGCTGAGCCTGTCTGTATCTTGGTGTCAGGACAGGCTGGAGAATGAATCGCCGAGAACTCAGGACGAAGAATGATTAATTTTCATTAACTAGCATTTGGCACTGACATGTATATAATAGCCTGTTACACCGCTGCTGGATCTGCAGCTGGCAAGGCTGCCGCTGCCATGTCCCACTTGGGATGCTCGCTGGGTCTCTCCAGAAGGGCTCTTCGGGGGGTGACTGGAGTGAATTTAGTATGAGCAGTGCATAATTTGGGAATAATTACTGAAGTGATTCACTGACATGACCATTATGGGCTCTCGCCAGATGCACAATCTTATTAAATATGATTTTCCCATATAAGGTGGTTGCAGCCTGAAAAGCAGCAGCAGGAATTCCAGTGCTCCCTTTCTTCATGCACACTTCTTTCAATCGCAGTCAGTCAAGTCCCAAAAGAGGTCTGCCACGGCTCTGCGATACCCTGACAAGGGCTCGGGGAGCCCTTCGCGTAGCATGCTGCTTACATCTTTGTCACATCTGATTATTCCCGTCCATCTTTTCGGGCTGCCAAGCATATTCCTGTAGACCAGGATTAATCTATAGAGGCCTGGCAGGTGCCTTGCTCCCGACATAGATGTGGTACCTGCATGTTATCTGGGACCTTACCAGCATGAGATCAGTTCCCACCTGTCCGTATGAGAACTGCAGACGTTGCATAGGTGTAATTAACTTGCAAGTCAGAAAACGTTGCACCCTTTTGCACCACACCGGGGAATGTCAGAAGTGGAGGTGGAGGGGGAAATGTTTGCTAGCTCCCAGTGGCTCCCAGTGCAGGGTGGGTTTGGCTGTGTTTAGGTGGGAGTGACCTTCAGCAGACTGGTTCACACGCTCTGCTCCCACCGGCAGCGCGGGCACAGAGCTGCTGGTCGTGTTGCTCATGGGAGATGTCCCCTCTCACAGCCTGGCTATCGGAAAGCAGGAGCCAAAGTGGGTCCTGCCTTCCCCGGATGGTCTAATCCCATGGGTGCACCCTCTCTCATCTCCCCCGAAGCCTGTGGTGCTGGGGGAGCTGGCAGGAGCAGCAGGTATCGGAGCAGGCTGCCGGTTTTGAGGCATCCTCTCTAGACCCCAGAAAGTTTAAAGCAGAGGCCTTGGCACCTCCATTTCTTGAAGGTGCCTTTGTGGGGAGAGGGGTGACTCTGCATGTTTAAACTCGTAAATAGCAGCAGAACAGCAGGAGAAAGTCTGGGCAGGGTTTTTTGTTTCCCATTAAGTCTTTGCAGGTCTCTAACCAAAATTTCTGATAGTCCCCTTAAATTTAACTTGTTAAGTTGACAGTGTCACTTTACTTCAGCTATCTCCCAAGCTGTTGCATTCTAGGCCTGCAAGCTGAGTCGCCTTGTGAATGTGCCCAAGAACAGAATTTCTTAGTCATGTCAGACTGGATGTCTGTGATCACGCCTGTGGGTCTGGGCAGAATCTATTTTTAAAGCATTATGCAGGCGCAAAGCCCTAGTTGTTTGCTGTGGGTTCCCAATAAGTAACTACTATTAGGACAATATCTCTGTGTGGTATTTTGGCATTTCTAAATCCATCTGTGGCTGGTGCAGAAACTCAAAGGAGCAAAATATTGTCATTTTCTTGAAGTCTTTGGCAAAGCAGAATTCCTGGCACAAGCACCCTCTCAGCGTTTGCTGCCTACTGATGGTGCACCGCTCCGTGTTCGTCCAACAGACAAGTGCAGCCACTTGCGTTTTCCTCTAATGGAAAGGATGCCATAATGAAAATGCACGCCATGCTGAGCCCTGCCTGTGCAGGGCTGCCCATCGGTTCAGCTGCAGGAATGCACTCACGACAATGAAACGACAGGAGCGCAGCAGAAAGGTAAACCAAGGCACTGGGAGGGACTGGAAGCAAAAGGACGTTTAATGCTGAAATGAAACAATGAAAGTACAAGAAAAGAGGAGGGTCGTGTAAAAACACCAAACTAGTGGCCTGTGTGAAGTGAGTTTTGTCTTGATCCTTATCAGCACTGACCTTCTCAGCAGAGCAGCCTGGTGTGGCTCACCTACCCGCCTAGGGAGCTGCGTGCCAAAAGAAAAGGTGTCTGCTGGTTTTCCCAGGCTCTTCACCTCCTTTGCGGATAACTGGCACACTGAGTCCCTGGAAGGGGAGCCTGGCCTCTCCAAGTAGCCCTACAAGAGCCAATGATAATAAGGTAATGTTGGGGTTTTTCCTTCTTTAGGTAGGTCTTAGAAATGCTCTGTTCCTAAGCAGCCTGGCATTTGTTTGTTTGAGTTATTCAGTGTTGCCAGTAGTTGAGTTAACCTCAGTACTTTCTGGGAAACATTTTCTGTAACTAAAAAGCTAAAAGTGATCAGAGCAGCTTTTCTGTCACTTTGTCTCTTCTTACCCACATATTTAAGCAGAAAATGCTGTCAACGCCTAATTACGTGTTGTTGTCTTCCATCATGTGTTCTTGTGGCTTCCCCAGCTTACGTGTGGGTTTTTGCACTGGCTTGCGGTGAATAACCCAGGCTGAGTCAGAGTACGTGCTGCGGCAGTGAGGAAATCTGGAGGTTTCAACGTGTTCGGTTGCCCCAGCGTTCACCGCCCCTCCGATGCTGCTGGTCACTGCTAGCCATGACTTGTTTCATCATCTCACAGCTCTGAGGAGAGGCTTTCACCATATGAGTTAGCCCCTTTGCTTCTCTTCCAGCTTTCTTTGAATACAGCAAAACCACCACTCTTCCCTAATTCTGTTTAAAAAATACAAATGCATACAACTATAGAGTCAGTGTAATGTGAAGAGTTCTCTTAAGTATTTACTATAACACAGAAACAGGCTAGAATAATTGATATTTGAAGAATAGCAGCATTATTTTTATAGTGTGGAGATTGCATATTCTGTACAGTTGTGTCTCTGGCAAATGACTGTTAGAAGAGCTGTCCCTCTGGCTAATTGGATGGCTTTGCAGCCATTAGATCTGGAGTTGCAGAAAATGAACCTCGCAATGTCCAATCACTGCCTCTATGGTTTGCCTTCAGCGCGAGGAGTGTAAAACGCTTTGCAGACTCATCGAGGGGGCACAGTCCTCATCTCCTCTGTAATTAGCAGCATCAGCATGTTCCCTTTTCAGAAATTGCTATTGAGGAGGGTGGAAAAGGCTTCCTGGGAGAAAAGAGAAGTTGGAAACCGGCTGTTTGCTTCTCTGGCATCTACACTGTTGCCTGTTGCGTGAGAAGTGTTTGGAAAGGAGGTGCTCGTGTTCCAGTAGCACACCTGTAGCTGCTGCTGCTGCACAAGGTGCTCATTGATCCAGCAGAGGAAACCAGGTCACAGCCCAGGGTTTGTCACAAGACCGACCTGGGCAGATACACTGACACTTCTGAAGGGGCTTGGAGATTAGCTGAGCATGGGAACACCACATGCAACAAGCTCACGTCTTTGTTCTGTGTGAAATAGCTCAATCTACTCAACTTGGAGGAATTAATGGATTAAAAGACAGGGGCAGCTTTGCCTTGTTTGCAGTCATTAAAACATAGCAGTGCGCTGTTGGGACGGTACCGTTAGTGACGTGGGCTGCTGGGGAGCTTGGTAGCGGTCCAACTCCAAGTAGCTCAAACGCTGCTTTTCACTGTACCGTGCAACATTAAATCTCTCCCAGCCACGCGGGAGGGGCTGGGAGATGATGTTTAATTCAGCGTCTGCCTTGTGCTTCAGCTGCCATTGTTATGACTTTACTGCCTCTGTGTTCTGGATTTGCAGTGGTCCCGTTGGTGCCTGTGGTAGCTGTTGCTGAGGGATGCTTTTTCATGGGGCTTGGAGGCTCCTGCAAAATTAGTTCTCTGTGCTTTGAGGATCCATGTAGCCAGAGTAGTTAATAACTCTTCATTTAAACTTGGCGATGCTTTCTCTGATGGAGCTCGGTTAAACTACTGACTCTTCAAATTCTCTGTGTTCCTGTACCATGGTAGACACCTCCTAATTTCTTCTTCAGAAGATGTGGGAGAGCTTTGACCTCAGCCAGCACTGAGCTCCTGGAGGAAAGGCAGCTCATCACCAGAGGAAGGGAAGTGCTGGGCTGGGAGCCAATTGTGTCCCTACTCTTGCACGGAATTTAGTAATTCAGAGTAATTCCCCAGCTGTTTCATGTTTTTTTCCATAGGAGGCAAAGAGATCTGCTGTTTTTGAGACTGGGTAGCTGACTTCACACAGTCATTTGGCAGGGCTGGTGTTGGAAGCCTGTCCTTTATGTAACTCAAACTCTGGACACATTGGGATGCTGCCCTTCAAAATGGGTGTCTTGAATGTGTCAGATCATGCTGGTGACCATGTAATGATTCTGCAAGAGTAGAATTAGTCAAGATTGTCTTGCCCTTTCGTTTGCTGCCTGGCAAGATGTTGCTTAAATAGCTGGGTATACTTTTCTTCCCTGTGGAGTTTGCCATTCTCAGTTGCTGCTTTATATTCTGTTACCCTAAGTAAGTTAAGGTCCAGATCTCCAGTGGCTGAGATGGCCACTGAGACCAGTGAAGCACAACCTGATGGAGTTGAGGACTGATACAAAAAAGCCACATAATCTCCATTAAAAGAGCATCATTTGCAAAGTCAGTCCCTTCTGAGTTCAGGCTTGATGCACAAACTTACTTTCTGCCTCCCTGGTTAAGGCTGGATGCACTCCACCTGCATGTGTGCCACCTGAGCAGAGGCTTTCTTGCTCAAGCCTGTGTGGGGCAGGAAGGATAGGGAGGAATGAGATAGGTCGACTAAAAGTGATGCTACCTTATATTTAAAGCAGCAGTAATGTAGGTCATCTTGATCTGCTCTCCCTCCTCCCCTTCCTGCGGGATGGGAGAGTGTCCCAGCCACATGCGCTGCAGGGCGATGGTGAGATGGGACAACCTGCTCTTTCCTGCTTTCTACCTTTGGAGCATTTTGTGATCTTTGCAGGCTTTTCTACTAGTTTGTTATCTAAAAAAAAAAAAAACAACCAAAAAAACCAAAAAAAAACCAAAAAATCTCTCCAACAGTAGAGTAGAACAGTGTTGTTTCTGTGCATGAAATGTATGGCTTCAAGGTCTTCTCAATCAATTTTTAGGGTGGAATTCCCAATTTGTGGGTGGAACTGATTGTGTTTAAAGCACAAGTCATCAGCATCCTCCTGAGCTCTTGGATATTTACTTGGGTTTTTTTCTCCAGTTAAGATTGGGCAGCAGTGCGGTTACAGTACTGCTTCAGTTACTGTGTGAATACCTGTATAAAGACCTTTGTAATGCTAGTCCTTTCAGCCCTCCAGTGATTAGAGTTTGGTTCAGAAAGTCTGTATATGGATTTTCATTTTTCATTCAGGGCTGTGCAGGTAGTTAAGGCTACTTTGCACCAATTTGAGCAACTTGAGTGTTGGGAGCAATTTTGGTTGGCACGTCGATACAGCTCACAAGGGGTTTGGAGCGCTTGCGAAATATTTTTATGTAATTGACAAGTTTTGAGAGATTTTGTGAAATCCTTCCAGAGCTCAAGACGCATCTCCAAAGTACTGCAAGGCTCATGGCAAGCTGCTGTACCTTAAAACGGCCAATCTTACCAACATGCACATCAGCGATGGAAATACCAACAGCAGTGTGAGCCACTCGCTTGCTGTGTCGACGCGGTCAATAAGATCTTGGGGGTTACAACAGCTGAGATGAGATACAGCTGCTTTTCTGCTCTTGGAGCCTGCTCGGTTTTGTTACCGCTTTGTCCGCAGCGGGTCAGCCACCCAGAAGCTGACAGCCCAACTTTGGCTAAGTGTCATCTCTGATGTCCATTGATTTTACTCAAGGTCCTGAAGATCTGTGGGATTGAAGAAAAACCCTCAGGCTTGGTATAAGGCCTAGAAACACAAGTTTCTATTTTACAGAGTAAAATGAAGGTAATTAGCTGGAGTCTCCCATTGCCACCAGTCAGGTGGCCTGGTTTCTTCCTGCAGGATGCCTGGCTCTCTTCCAGGTGTGGAGTCGGGAACTGAAGTTTGCACTGGCTTTGCGACCCTGATGACGTTTACCACGCTAGTTCATGTGTGGAGCGTGGGGAGAGGGAAGACTCTAACGCAAGGCAGAAGTGATGGTTCTTTGCTAATTGCTTGAAAAAGACAGGGAAAATTTGCCGGTGTCTTAATGCTCGCTTATCGTGTTTGGTGCTGTCTGTGACGCGGGCAGTAGCGCAAGCAAAATATTACCAAAGCCTCTAGTGTGGGCAGAATACAGCAGCTGATAACAAAGAAGCTGCAGTAGTTTTCTTTCCGTAGCCTCTCTGCTCATCTGATGGACCAAATTTGGTAGATTTTTCAGGGCAAAATTGTCCATTACTGCATTTTTCCAAGGGAGGCAGCTGGCTGAAATCATCATCCGGTTGAGTGCTCCTTCCCTGAATGTGTGCCTGATGGCACTTCACGCAGCCAGTCGCTCCCTTTAGATGCTGATGTGAAACTTGGTTCTCTGTCTGATTTCTTGATTTCACAGTTTCCGTCCATGCAGCCGGTTCTGCAGCGTATGTGAAGAGGAAGAGGTAATGTGATCAGAAGTCCGACGTGCTGCCCAGAGGGCAGATGTAATACCTGAAACTGCTTGTCTTCTCTTTAAATGTCACTTTCAAATGGGTGTCATCTTTAAAATGACAGTTTTCCTTTCTGTATGTGTTCGGTGCTGCTCTTGCCATCTGTCTGAATGCCTGTTGGTGGGGGCAGCATACAAAATGGCATGGAATTTGCTGGCAGAAATGTAAACTATAGAGATGTAAAATAATCCCTAACTTCAAAGCTGGAACAAAGACAGCAGAAAGTTATACTGTCTTGAAGCTGTACTTGTCAACGTTAAATGACACGCTCTTCGGTTACAGGGCAAACACTTGCCTAGGTGGAATCCAGAACTAGGGCAAAGTTCTTCAGTTGGGCCTAACAGGTGGTGATTATTTGTGGGCTTAAATAGCACATGTTACACGATAATTTTTGTGTTGGTAAGGACTGTTTGTTCAGTGATCAGAACTGAAATCTGGAAGGCTAACAATTGCCTTTGCTTAATTTACTACTTTTTTTCCCTGTAATGCTAACTTATGTTGCAAGATAATTCATTTTTTCTAGGGGGTGAATATTGTGCTGCATTTTGTAGCTTTTGATATGCATACTGTTTTTTTTTTTTAATTTCAGGATACATCCTCTCAAACCGGCATCTATTCAGGCTTAATTTTGATAGAAGAGAAATGATGACATAGTCTTTCTCCACCTTAGTCTCAGAGGGTTGGATGTTTGTTTTCATTTCAATATTAAGTAGGAGTCACTGGTGGATTAACTATCTAGGACGCTCTTTTGAGAAAGAGGCTTCTGGACTGTTAATGCTCGAAAATGCTTATTAAAGAAAATGAGAAACTGAAGGAGCGAACATCCTGAAACTGCTAATTGCTTCTGCGGCTTCTTCGCAAACCGGCCCCATGCATTTGTGTGTAATTGCAATCTTCGCTGCAGCTCCTTTGCAGAGAGCCTTGAAGTCCTGATAAACGTGGGTCTGTCTTTAAAACGAAGCAAAAAGACTGTATTTTGTCAAAGATACATATTTCAGTTAAAGACAGCAATTACCTCATCTGTTTCACTTTGGTATAATAAACCGGGTTGCCCATCGTATACCAGCTGCAGAGCTGGCCAATATAGGCTGGTATTACACTGAAGACCCTCCCGAGACGAAATGCTGGTAGTGGACTGCTTGTCAGGACTCCATCAGCTGTGAAGAACGTGGTAATTTGGGAGGAGCTTCATTTAATATAGCAAGCTCTGGTTTTGTATTGTTAGGATGGAAGTGCATGAGCTTCCATGAGGTATTGAGCGTTAAGGTTTATAACTGATCTCAGAGAGATGCTATGGCTTCCCTAACTCCCAGGTTTTAAAACACAAAGACTGGTTTTATTTTGAATCTCTTTTTCTAAACTGAAAACTAGGAGTGCATAAGGCTGGAAGTGACCAGCATGAAGAGCACACTGTAATCTAGATCGAGGTGGGTTTTTACGGTATCTGAAGAAATGAAATTTAAATGCAAGTTTTCCTGTCAGGTGGGGTGGAAAACAACTTAATCTGTAAGGGAGAGGTGGGGTGAAAACAACTTAATCCAAGGCCTGCAGGAGGGAGGAATAAGATGTGCGTGAATGGCAGCTGCTCATCTAAAGGGAAAAGGAACATATTACGGGCAGAAATGGCAAGTGCTGCCTGTTACTTAATGTCTTCTATTAGAGCTCCTGCTTTTGGTTGCTTTGACTTGCCAAGATACTGGTCTCCAGACATCCTTTGCCTTATGGCTGGCCCTTAAGTTTTGACATAACCAGTGCCATTTTGGTGAAGAGGAAGCCAAGAAGTATTGCCCCATCCAAAACTTCAGAGCTTGGTCTGGTCCATCCTTAAATGGCATTGCAGTATGTGTGGGATGGTTCTGCTTCATCAGACCTGCCTTTTTCTCTTTGGGTGGAAAGCCATTGGCACCTGACTGCTGTACACCTTCTAACGTCCATTTTGCTGTGCTTTCTAAAAATAACTCACCCGTTAAAATCTCCCTGGCCTCACCAGTGAGGCTGGAGGAGCCCCACTGCTTGGCGGGTACAGATCTATAGGCTTGAGCCATCTGGCCTGGGAGATTACTGGGTTGGGAGCCAGGAAATGTAGAGTTTAAGCCATGGGACTTCCCATGTCAGCCCTGTGTATCTTTTATTCCCCATCAAGAGCTGTTACGTAGCTGTGGGCTGGCATCACTGCATTCTTCTGTCTCTCTTCCTCCTACCCCACAACGCACGCCATCATTGTAGAACAGAGAGCCAGCAGCTACCAGCTGAGTTGGGAGGGGAAATCCAAGCGAGAGGTTGGATTGTCCTCCCGGAGATGCTTTTTGGAGCGAGCGTATGATGTTCGTGTGCCTGGCTGTGGTTTCTGTTTCTCTCCAAGTGCAGGAGCAGATTGTGCTGTTCCCCCCCGCTTCGCAAGTCAGTGGCAATGAGTGGCAGCGTGTGTTTGGCTGATCCAGCCTTGTAGTGTTATGGTTCAGGGGAACCTACTTCATATCTGGTTTTATTAAAGTCTTAGCAAACAGTATTAAAGATCCTGTGAGATTCTTCTGTGTAGTTCAGAAATGCTAGACTGAAGTTCACTCTGCTGCAGGAATCCCCAGTTTTTCCTTGTGTCGGGCACATGTTGAGTAAATCCCTGAGAAGGGCTCAGGAGTTAAGTTGTTCATGGTTCAGAAGTTTGTTTTAGGACCATGTTCTTCAGTTGTAGCTTTCTGTGTTTAACGAATGCCTTTCCTCCTTCACTTTCTCACTGAAGGAGGGCTGCTCTGAAACCCTCGGCCCAGGAGCTGGGGGCTCTGGAAAGCTGGAAAAAGAGCTGACCCAGCTGGCTGTGGTTCAGCTCCACAGTAACTTGTTTTCTTTCACCTAGTAACAGTCTGCTGTCAAACATCTCCTAGAAGCCACAAAGTCACTTCAGAAAGACCTTGACCACTCCTGTATCCTGTGCAAGCAGTCTAAGTGCAGGATACGAAGGCTAAGTATAACACTTGCGCAGTGCACCGCTCAGCAATGACCGTGGTCTCCATTCTTCTGATCCCAAACAGTGCTGCTGCTTGCAGAGGGGCTTGTGGCTGAACTGGGTATGAGTGTGTGTGGCAGCCTCTGGGAGAATAATGCCAGAAATCTCAAGTGTCCTCAGCACCAGGGGTGCCTTCGGGAGTTTGGGGGTAACCAGTGCCTCAGTTCTGCCTGCGCAGCACTTTGGGAGCTTAAGTGGTCTTTTGGATTTTGCTCTTTGTTCCTTTGCATCTTTAGTTTGGACTTGTACCTGAAGAGAGACTGGAGCAGAGCTTGTTCCCAAATGAGTAAATAAATGGACATAGCTGCACTTGGTTAATAAATGCCTGGCTCAGCCTCCAAATAAAAATCGTCCAGGCTGGGCTGGAGAAGCTGTTTTACTGACCTAGCATTCGAGCAAGCTGCATTCTGTGCCAGAAAGAGCCTGTCCTTCAGCTTGTGGTTACCTGGATTGGAGGAGGCTGTCCATGCTAGTCAGTGTAATGCAACTGAAACATCCTTGTAGCCCAGCATGGGCACCAGGTTATCTCTTCTTGCCATCTATGCATGTCTCACTTGTTTTTGTTTCCTACTAAGAGCTCTAGAAGTGTTTTTTTTAAATTTTCATTATTTTCTAGGTAATTTCTTTTCAGCTGATAGCTGAGTCATTAGCTGTGCTACAGCCAGTATCCCAGAGAAAGAAGAGACTACTTGCTGAAACTTTGAGTTACGATTTTTGGCAGCACACTTCATCTTTTGAGCTTGTTCTGCTGTGGCTTGTTTTGTTCCATCTGAACAGGTGCCTTTGTTAGAGCAGAGCAGGAGCACCCGACTGAAACACTCTAGTCACAGAGAGCAGAAGTGGCCTTAACAAAGCTGGTGGGAAAAGAACATGGTGGTGAGCAATAATTTAAATCTATTCTTAAGCTACAGCCCCCCACACCTTGCAGCAGTACCTTTTGCCCTAGAGATCCTTCCTCAGTCTCACAGCACAGGTACATGGTCTGTCTAGAGCTGCTGAGGGGGACGTTTGCTGACAGAGCCCTGATGGAGGAGAGGAGGACTGAAGGCTTGATACCCCTCCTAGGTACCAGCCCCTCAGTCTGGGGGAGAGAGGAGGTGTTGGCACATCCAGGGAGGGACAGGATCCATCTGGAGGAAAGGATTTGCAGTAGCTGGGATGGATTAAGCAGAGTTTGCTCCTAAAGATCTGGCTAGCCCTCGTGCAGCCTGCCGCAGAGTTTGGATGGGTTGTGTGAAATCTGTGTTGCCTGTGCAGAAAGAGGGCGCAGGCAGAGCGGGTGGCCGGGTGCTGTGATGAGGGCAGGGTCACGCTGATGGGAAGCAGCAAAATGCCAGCCAGACCCGGCCTTCTGCCACATGTCAGTTGGGGTAGTTAATTTTGAATGAGGCCAAGAAATCTGTGATAGCTTGGTGCCTAACAAGCTCAGATAAGACATGCATGCAGCCCGTGGAGCTTGAATTTCTAGGTGTTACGGCAGCAAAATCTTAGGTTTATTTAGAAGTAGATTCTCTCAAAGAAAGATGTATCGCTGATCTGCTTTTCCTATTATGTCTTTTTAACTGCATGTTTTTAGTGCGACGTGATCAGCTTGAAAACTATGTCTGAACTGCGGGGAGGGTATGCTCTTTGAGGGGCTGTATCACAAATCCATGCTCTAAAAACAGGTCCAGAAATTCACCCTGATGCTTTTGCCTTGTTTTTGAAACGGGTAGAAGTTACAGATGTCCCCCACCTCTTCTCCCACCCAGACCTTGTCCTCAGTGTTGTGATGCAAATCTCTATGTACGTGATGCAGTATTGTCAGCAGCACCCGTGGCAACCTGGAAGTTTCGTGAAGGAGAGTTTACTCAACCTGATGTGAGCAAGTCTAGCAAAAGGACTTTATATCCAGTGACACATGTACACAACCCCATTCTGAAATCCCCTTTCAAGTCTTCGGTGTTTGAGCACCCTCGGAAAATCTCTGTCAAGTGACATTAGCAAGAGCGGAATTAAACCTTAGAGGATTTAGCCGAGCAGCTTTGGCTACGGAGTAAATCAGGAAATACCCCACTCGTTAAAAATCCAGGTACATCTTCACGTTGATGTGTGAAGGGTGGCCTGCAGATGGACAAAACAACCGCTTTCCCTTTGGACTTTGCTGTTGGTTGGGATGCTGAGCTCCCATGGTTTTAAAGCTGTGCTTACTGTGTTAACTTCTGTATATCCTGGTATCGTGGTAGGTGGTTATTGTGAAACTTTGGGTAGATTTTGTTACCTGCTATGACTGTAGTAACTGGACTTCAACATGTCTTTTAGAAGGTCAGAAAATAGCAAAGTTGGGGAGGCGGATATCTTTCTTGTGTTGCGTTCTTCTATTTTAATGTAATTTAGTCTGAGAATAATTCTTGACAGTGAATGAGCGAGGGGACTAAGCTCTCTGTTAAGTGGTGTCTGTAGGAAGACACTTTTAAATGGCGGAAGTGATAAACAATCTGACCCATCCCTCCTGGATCAGAGGTGCCAACATTGTTTAGCTGCAGAACCCTCTGTGAGAAAGGGCTGAGAGATAAAACAGGGAGAATAGTTTGTCACTGTCTCATATAGTTTGCAATCTGTTGCTCTTGATATCTGCTGTGCTGCTCCTTCAAGCAGCTTGAATGGTTTCTTTGACTTGTCAGTGCTCTCCCAAGACAGGTTGTGATCCTTTGGAGGGGTACCCAGAGAAGCAATATTGTAAAGGGGACCAAGCTGATGTTGTACAAAGGCATCCTCCTGCTCTCTAGTTAAAGCGGGGTTGCCCTCTCAGTAACAATATCCTGTGCTATTTTATCAGCTTAAGAAGTTTGGGGATTGGCTGCAGTGAAGTTCTGCTTTTCCAGCACCGATTCCTTGTCCCATGCCTGGTACCAGCCTTGCAGGTATCCTTGCAGAGATGGCGAGTTGCAAAGGGAGCTCACAAAGGTGAGGTGGTGAAGAGCCTGCAGCAGCGCTGATCCCTACCTGGTCAGGAGGTGCTGAGATCTGACATTAAGCCTTGTGCCACGCTGCAAACCTTGTGTATTTGGGGCAGAATAACTGCCCTGGCAAGCAGTGTGTAACCTCAGATTAGTCAGCTTGTGCTTCTCCTTCTTTGTTAGTGGCACTTGGAGAAGAGCATAATGGAGGATGCAGCTGAGCATCCTTTTCCTACACAGAGGTGGGATGCTGCACGGGTTAAACGTGCTGAATCCTGCTTCTAGGTGGGAGCCTGCAGGCAGGCAATAATGCGCAGAAAACAAAGGAGGGAAGTGAATTCTGGACCAAGCCTTTGCAAAGTTGTCTTGTGCTTCTCTTACCTGGGATTGGCAAAGGGCTCTCTGGGACCTTGTGGCAGCTGAAAACTCCATCTGAACACACAAAAAGAGTCCCAAGGGCTGTCTGGGTTCATGTGCTGCATGCAGGTCCCGGATGTTTTTGCAATGCAACTAGAAAGACAACAGGAGGTTCTCCATCTTCTCGCTGCTGAACTACAGCTCTCCCAGCAGCTGGGAGATGCTCCAGTGAGCAGTGTCGGTGGGTTGGGATCCTCTAGTAGGGGCTGCAAAGCTCTTCTGGATGATTGTCAGGAATGTGACTTCAAAGTCCTTCAGCCTTTTATGACCTTGCTCTAAATTGGCGTTGTGGTTTCAGTGTGGTGCCGCTGTGCCTGGATGTCATCACGGGCAGGGAGAGCTGGCTCTGTCCTGGAGAGGTTACGCTTCCTGCTGCGATGTTTGCTGTCTCTAATTAATCCTAATCAAGCTTTGCTGTGAATTCTGGTACACAGATTTGAAGGTTGTAATAAAGAGAGAAGTCGGAGGCTAGGAAGCGGCCGGCATCCCTAACGCCACTGCCGGAGTGCCTGACCTTGGGAGCGTCTCACCTTTTTGCCTCCGCTGCCCACGTGCTCTGAATGTGCTGGGGAGCATGTGGTGTTCCACTCCACAGTCCTCCTGTGACCGGCAGCGTGGAAGGGAGCAGGAACACTGTGTTCAGATAAGACTGCATCTTTCCCATCTAGCAGATGTTTGCCTGAACATCCCACTGGATTGCATAATTACAGAGTTGAACGTGGAGCCGAACGGCTGCAGCCTTTTCTGCTACTGGGTGTCAGCTATTGTATGCTTCTCTTGATGAGATTTTTGTTTTGCTTTTTTGTTTGCTGTGTCACACTTCAGGCTAGGCGCTCTGAAATTGTCCTTTTTTCTACGCGCAGCTGATCTGAGACAAGAAAACGAATCAGTTCTTTTTAAATTTCATTTCCCTGGTCTTGTCCTGCTTGTTCCTCACTGTAATTGGGCTTCCATGCTGTAAGCGCTTTTCTGGTGAGTTGTCAAGGAAACGTTTTAGCATGGTATGTCCTGGCTCGGCAGCCCCGAGGAGGGCTGCGCCCAGGATGCGGTCCCGCACCTGCAGCTGAGGGAGGAATGTGTCAACTCCCCGCCTGCATCTTCAGCTTCTGCCCTGCCTCCTGAGCTGGGATAAACAGATTTATTTCTGAGCCAGAAAGCATTTCTGCATAGAAACAAAAATAAAATAGGCTAGTAGGTGCCTTTACTGCAGAATCAGCCCTTTGTGGCAGTCCCTTGCAGTGGTGATGCTCCATAAGCTGGGCGCTTTGCTTTGAGCGGCCCTAGCTGGGCTCTGTAATACAGGGCTCAAATTGCTTGACCCCTGGGGAGTTCTGGCAGGGGAGGAGCGAGAGCGCTTCTGGGGCTTGGCGTTCAAAACCCTCAAGCAGAAACGCGGAGGGGTTGGCTGGGGCAGGACTGGGCATGGGGTTCGCTGCTGGCTCGGCGCGGGCTGGGGGCTTCCGGTCGCCTGCCTGGCTCGGGTTAATTGAAGAGCTCGTAGGTAGAAACTGCCCTGGGGTGGAAAGGAAGGAGTGAGCTGTGTCACTGCTGTTAAGTAGGTATCACAGCAGTGCCCCAAGGCCTGTCCTACCCAGCTGGAACATTAAGCTCTTTCCCTTAATTTGTACAAGCCATACCATTCCTTTCCCCAACGAGTTTACGCTCAAATAAACAAGACAAAGGGTATGGGAAAAGAGTGCAGCGCACAGAGTTGATGCAGGAGATCATGGTTTGCAAATGTCATCTTCCCTCCACAAAGTGGAGGTGGTTACTGCATGCTTGAAACGGCAAAACGAGGCATGGAGCTGGTGTGGGTGGTGAACAGGAGGAGAGCAGGGCGACCGAAGTGGGATTAAATAGGATTACCTATCTCTGGCAGTTCCTGGTAGTCCAGTCTGATTACTGCCCGGTGCTGCCAGCATTTTCGTCTGTCTGCAAATAACTGCTGGACTGTGGATGGTGACTGAACTGTCCCGAGGAACGTGGAGCTACCTGCGCTTGCAGGTGCGTTGGAGCAGGGTCTCTCCTACCCTGTGCTGTTCTTGCCCATACAGATGGAGCACGTCTTGCCTGAGCACCGGGCTGGATGGGGCCAACCAGTGCAGAGAGAGTTGAGGCGGTTTGTGTTCAACCAGTGCGAGTTTTGTGTAGATGATCCCCAAAATCATTCATTCAGTCAGCAAGTGCTCCAGGGGAAAAATGGATACATTTTGGTGTCAAAGCTACATGTAGATTCTATATAGCAAGCAGAATTTATCTCGGATTGCTTTATTTCCTTATTATTTCTACAAGCTCTCCAATGGCAGAAACAGCTGTACGTGCCCAGGTTGCAGAGCAGTCAGCTACAGCTCGTTCTGCTGAGAGATGCTGCATCTGAGGAGGAGAAAACTCCAAACTTTTTATTTGGTATTGTG
Source organism: Phaethon aethereus (assembly GCF_964289735.1). Classification (NCBI taxonomy): domain Eukaryota; kingdom Metazoa; phylum Chordata; class Aves; order Phaethontiformes; family Phaethontidae; genus Phaethon; species Phaethon aethereus. Next base: position 818,690 of record NC_138602.1, read on the forward strand.
GCTTACTTGGTGTTTCTCATCCTAATCAAATTGTGTTGTTTTATGGGAAGAAAATGTGTTTAATGATCAGAAATAGGTCATCCTGGATGCCTGGGAAGGGCAGGTTATAAATTGCTGCCTTCTCCAGGAGGCTGCTCAGAGCCCAGCTTCCGCTCCCTGTTGTGCCTCCCTCTCTCTGACTGCCCTGGGCTGCCTGATCCTGTGCGCTGCTTGCTGGCAGCTGGAGCCGCACGTTTCCAGTGCGAGAAGAAATTCAGAGGTTGCTTTTCTGCCTCTCCCTTTTGATATGGCCTGGCGCTCGTGCTGGCTCCTTGGGAAGACCCGGCTGGCTGCCTGCGCTTGTTCAGCTGCTGCTTCTCAGCTGAGACGTGTTTTCTGGCATCTTCTCTGAATTGCCTTCCCCCTCACAATTTTAATTTCTTTTTATCAGCAGTCCCTTATGGGAAGTAACAGCTGTCTCTCTTGATGGATGCGATTCATTTCCAGCCTTTCTCTCTGTATTTCAACTGTAACACATCTGCTACATGTGTATAGCCTTTAACTTTCACAGCTCGTGCCTTAGCGCTCTGTTTCTTAATGCTTTTGCACGTAGTGCGTTGACCGGAGGGGGCTGTATTTAGAGTGGTCTGATAGAACAATAAATCCTAGCATCCTGATTGCAGGCTTCTCTGTCATCTAAATGGGTTACTCAGGTGTGTCACATTGTCTTGTTCTCAATCGAATAAGTGTAAAATTAGATCCAGACCTCCTTTGGTGTTTGTGTGACTTGTCAGAATTTCACCGCTTTCTAGCCACTTACACTGGGTTAGTATTAAATGTCATTTTGCAATGGCTGCTGTCAGCTCCATAGTTTAAAAACAAAGAACATAAAAAAAAAAAAAAAAATCTAGCTGCAACAAATGTAAACTTCTGGTCCATTACTTTTGGAGAACTGTACTTTGAAAACTAGCTGTATTTAATTGCAGTTGCTGCCGCCCCGATTGAGAGCGAGTGGCAAATTGCAAGTCTCTACGGTGTTGCATTTTTGGAGGGGTCACGTTGGTACAGCCTCCAGCTGAATAACTTACATAGTGCTTATATTCTAACATATTTTTAGTTTCAGTCACACTATATATTTCCTGGTAAGCATTTTAATAAAGTGAAGCTTTTATTAAAGGTGCAGCATTGTTTCTGACTGGAAAAAGGAGTCCAAGCATATGTAAATGGGGGGCAAGGGGCCTAAAAAGGTCTGAACACCAATTTGTTGATGCAGTGTCTCGCATAAGAGGAGAAATGGGTTATCTCATCTTGTGTAGGTTTACGCTCCTCTGGTGCAGTAAAGCTAAAACTCAAGAGTCTGTTTCTGTGTCAGACAGTAAATGTGCAGAGGGGTTTCTGAGTTAATTCCTCCCTGTCCTGCAGGGTGTCAGCTTTGTGGCGGGGACGGACAAGGCGGTCGTGGCTGCGAATAGAGAGGCATATGAGAAAAATAGATGTTAAATCAGAGAATTGCTTGAATGGTACAACCAAAGCATTCATTTGAGGCCACAGAGGAGCTCAAGCGTTGGGATAGGGTTGACTCAAAGCTGTGAGCAGATGAGAAGAGGAACTGAAGGCAGCAGGTCAAGCGTGCATGAAACGCACTGCAAGACCCAGGCGGGAGCTGGAGGCAGGGCAGAAAGCTGGGGTTTCATCCTAGGGTTCCTCTTCCAGAGCCACCCATCGTGTTTCTGAATATACCCTCACTAAGCTGCACCAAATCTGACAAGAATAATTTCAATTAGCTTGTTAAGTGTTGAAACTTCCTGCAGCAGAACTCCTGTTCCGCGCAAACCCCAGTGCTGTCTCTTGTGGCTGTATACCCCTCGAAGCCCGAGTTACATCAGTTTTCACAAGGCCATCTGTCAGCTTGTTTGAGATAAGCACAGCCAAGTGCCATGTGCTGGGTAGCTAGTGGAAGATTTTTTCACTTTATGCCTAGACAAGTTGCTTTTATAAAGCTGATTTGGGGGAGGGGGGGTTGCTGGCGTTGCTGGAGGTTGCTCTAGTCCGTCTGAAGCTTCATTTCTCCTGGAGATCCGCAGTTCCTCGCCACCGGTACCTTTCCTTTGCGCAGGCGGTTGGTGTTGATTCCACATTTGGTACGTGTACAGCAGCAGACACTTCAAAGCTGGGAATGGAAGCAGCTTGTGGTAATTATCACAAAATTAAAGATAATCTCCTGCTCTGGAATTGTGACAAAGTGCAGAAAAGAGATTAGTGCAGTAGGAGAGCGGTCTTGGCCGTGGCAGGGAGAGCGTAGTCTCCCTGGCCTGTGTCCCTCTTGGCCACGTTGTGTTCCCAGCGATTTCCAGTGTTCAGCCTGGAGCAGCATTTGCCCCTTTGGGTTCCTCTGTGGTCTTGAGTTGCTGCTCCAGTTTGTGCCCTGAAAGTTCCTTAGCCAAATGCTCACTCGGTGCCTGCCATATCTCCACTGGCCGTTGCGAGGCTTTTGTTGAACAATCATAAAATCGTGTTGTCTTAGGCCAGAGACCTAATTTTTCAGCACAAAAACTGATACGGAGTTTGAGCTTAGCCGTGGTCCTCTGAGCTGCGTGCTGGCTCAGTCCCAACGAGCTGGAGGGAGTGATGGGGTCACGTATCGCTCATCACGCGCGGCACTCGCTCGTGTAGGCGACGGCCCCTTGGCTGAGGGATGTGCAGCCCAGGTGGGTGATGGAGGGGAGCGCTGGTGAGGGGTTCCCGCTCCGCTCGCCTCCCCTCCTCTTGTTTGAGATGGGATTGTGCGATGCAGCTCAGACGGAGGGAGCCTTTGCTGCAGTCCTGTGCTCTGATGTGAAACTTGGGTGCTCAAGAGGACGATTTAAAACAAAACAAGTAGTGAATCTTCCCGTGCCACTCTGGCTTTGCAAACACAGGTCGGGCTGGGGGGTTGCATTGCAGACAGTTCAAAATGCCACATTGACAAGACCCATTTTGCACCAGGGGACCCAATTTGCTGAGACCAGAACGGTGAGATAACCTCAGCATTTGTGATTGAGAGTAATTTCATCTCCCCTGTGACCACCAAGGGGTTTTTGTTGGGTTTGGGGTTTTTTGCTTTCCAGTGTCTGAAATATTTCCTGAAATATAACTGAATCGCCCGCTCCCTAGCACTGTTGTCGTCTGCAGAGTATCGCACTGCTGTTACGCCCAACTTCTGAAGCAAGCCCTGAAGCATTGCTGCTTTTATTGGAGGAGACTCGGCAGTCAGCCCGGCTAAACCATCATAGTTCCTCCTTAGCTAAATGGGGGAGATGCTGAAGCAGCAGCATGTTGGGCTGGATCCTCTGGGGCTTCTCCTGCTCTCCAGCTGGGAGGGCTGGACATCTCCCACCCCCTGGAGAGGGACCACCCCCCAGTTGGAGTGTAGGTATCCCTCTGGAGTCGGAGGACTTGCACACCAGCAGGCGGTTGTGTAATCCACCCGTTGCCGTCAAGTGGGGAAAACTAGAGGGCTTGGAAGAGCCGTTCTTTTTCACAGTCAAGACTCTTAAGCTCCACTTGACGGTCTCTTGCGAAATTAAGCCCTTCCTAAAGGATTGTGTGTTGCTTAACAATCTGTGCTTATAGGAATGCTTCAGCCAGGAGCAGGGAGTGGCAGACTTGTACCTGGAAACAGATGGCCTTAAATCTATCTTTGCAAGTAGGCTTCTCTCCCAATAACTGGGCTCTGCATGCAGAGGTGGTTGGGGGAGGCTGGGGAGCTGCCTCGGTGGGGGACGTTGTGCTGCGAGGATGGGGTGGGGAGCTCTTAAGCAGCTCTTGATCCTTGTTCATGGTGGCTGGACTGGAGCTTGTGGTCCCACACACGAGGCCCTCAGCAGGTCAGCGAAACCTTGTGGGGCTAGTGGCAGATGAGCCTGTTCTCACTGTTGCCTGAAAATAAGCTTTGCTCCTTGCAAATTTGGGCTCATGCTAGGAAATGGAAAGATGGCCTCATGTGAGAGAAGGGTTTGGGACCATATAACTCTGTGTATCTAAAGGCAAAATCCTAATTTCTCATCATTCACTCTAATGGAGTAACAGTGGCTTCTCCCAAAGGCAGTGGTAGAGATGAATGATGCATTCATTTTGCAATATATTTGGACATCAGATTCTATAAATAGATTCAATTATCAATATAGTTTGTCAAGTGCCTTCCGAGTGGCTGGAAAGCAGCTTCATAAGCATCTCTCTGTGCCTCTGTATGTAACCGACCCTTCAGTGTAGTGTGGACCTATTACTTACAGTGCTGCAGGGATTTACAAGAACTCTCTCTACTGAAGCCCCTAGGATACATTATTGCTAGTAAAAATTGTGCATCTTTGTGCTTCTGAATGTGAAATTGTTTGGGTGACCCCTATAACTTCAGAATCCTGCACTAGTGAATCTGAAAACTGAGCAAAACAAGCTGTCTTAAAGGCTTTCCAGCTTGCTTGAAAGAGCAAAGCATTAGGCTATTTTCTTGGTGGTTTGTTTTTTTTCTGATGTCCCTACTTTCACTGATGCTCTTCCCTTCTCTCCTCAGGTCTGGCACCAAAGAAGGCAGCCATCACCGAGGTGAGATCTGTAAAACTGGCCTTGAAAATCCCATGTTGAGAAATGAGAACGTACAGCTCTAGAAAAGACTTCTGCCTGACTTTTTTGAGCAAAGCTGGTTATCAAAATACATTTAAGATTATTGAAAAATTGATAACCTGTTATTTGGGAGAAAGAAAATCAGTGGCAGGTCTCTGGAGCCACAGAGTGGGTGTGAAGGGATTATGCCTGCCAAAAGTGACCAACTTTTAGCTGCGTGCCTCTTGATGCCTGTAAGTAAGTGGCTGAGGGCACCTCTTCCACACCAGAACCTGAAGGTGGTAAATGGAGAATCTGTGTATTGGGTATCGCCAGGGCTCTGTGTTTGATCTCAGCCCACTCCTGGGAGTGAGTCAAGGAATTTGTGAAGTCATAAAACAGGGGAACATCTCGAGGGACTGATCTTCTCTCGCACATAATCCAGGTCGCAGGTTGCTGAATCACGCTTATCTTCTGAGCAAAACTCTTCACAGTTGGCAGCAGGGAATCTAGTAGGAGGATCTGTGCCTGAAAGCTGTTCCCCAAAGCCCACACTCTTGGTTTAGGGCACCATGTTCAAGTGATTTTTGTTTGATCTAATTTTCTGACATACCCCTTTCTATTACTCACCTGGTATGATGACCATGTGTATACATGAATAGCAAAATCTTCCCATAAAACTGCCAGGAGCGTCACACTTGATTCTTTTTTGCCTCCCCAGTAAAATACTTAGTAGGAAGTTCAACTTCTGTGAAAGTTGATTGCTTTGTTCAATGTACAAATAGCCCTGCTTTTTCTTGCCCTGGGAACACAGCCACAGGTAGAGCAAGGGACTGTGCAAGAGGCTTTTGTTACTGCATTTCATATGATGGCAATCTCTTAACCAATACCCATGTCTGTTAATTGCTTCAAGAGGATGATGATGAGCCACATGGCAAGGCAGAACGATGCAGCTTGAGCTTGTGTGTAATAGGATCCATCTTGTTGGTTAGAAGCTGTAAGGAAAGGATAAGCTGTACAGCTTATCATGACTGCTTGGGGAAGGAGTACTCAGAAGCAAGCCTGGCTGTGCTAAATGTTTAAAACAGAGTAGAAAATAAGATTTTTGAAGGAGAAATCAGACTGCTCCTTAGTACCAGAAGTACAAGTGGTTTGGCCAGAAATAGCTGCAAGCTCTTGATTAAAAGCTAAAACACAAAGAACTTCTGTAGTCTGAACAAAATTATACATTGTCTGCTATAGACAACAGTTCCAAGAGATGGCTCTGTGTGGCACTTGAGAGAGATAGTGATATAATATCGTCACTTGGGAAATGACCTTGGATCTCTCTGCGTGCTGCTTAAAGGAGCATCTGAAGCCTGGCTGTTCTTTAACTTAACAACCCCCTAAATGTCGCTGGTGGCTCGCTGGCAGTTTTAGCCATCTGCTGGGCTCCGCAATCCGCTGGGGTGGCAGGAGAGCTGGGGAGTAGCTGGAACGTTGCCCTGTGGCAGAGTATAGAGGCCCTACGCTTGGGCTTGCAAAAGGAACCATATCGGACCTCACAAAACGCGATTGCCTTGGCTTGTTAAAGGGTACAGCCACAATCTGCTCCCTCCTGGATTGGCAAAAAAAGGCCCAGGCAAACTAAGATGTAGAAGAGGAGAAAAATGGGATAGGAGTAGGTTTGTTCTTGCACTGAAGTGCTGGCAGTCCTATAGTGTTTCTGTAAATTCTTTGCAAAACTTCTGGAAGAGCTGTTATTGCAGTTCACCCTGTGGGGGCTTGTCCTTTGAATTGTAAACAAATGGGATCTCACTTAAATGGATTATCTCCATGTGAATGCAGGAGTGGGGTTGTGTTGTCCCTGTTATCTGTCTCTTATTTCTCCAGTGAAGCGCAAGGTATTGGTATGACGCCTGAGGGCATGGGATTTTTAAGAATAAACTTCTCTCGATTTAATACATCGCTATTTTAAATCAATGAGAAACCGCAGTCAAGCAATGGGGGAATCTTGGCAGCTGGGAAGCAAGTGCATCTTTCCTGAGCTCAGCATCTTTGCTGAGGGCTCTGCCCAGTTAGTACTGAGGGTGTCAGATGGGATGGTTGAGTATTCTAACTCTTCTTGTCTTGAGGGATGAATGTATAATTCAAACAGCCTTGTTAAAGCTTGACGGTGCCAATTACACCTGTTTGCACTCTGCAGATTTTTCTCCAGCGGTAGAATGCTATCCCTCTGTGCTTTACAACTGTGATAGTGTGATAGTGTGATTGTGCCTGTGCTGCTCTGCTTGTTCTTACCAGCCAGGTCAGCTTCTGTTCTGGGCTTTAGCCATGCTCTTTCATTGCAGGGACCATCGCTACCAGGACAGCCTGGCCAAGGAAAGAAGATAGGTCATCGAGGTGTTGATGCTTCTGGTGAAACCACGTACAAAAAGGTTTGGTTTGTGGAGTGGGGACTGGCAGCTACGTGTAGGTGGCAGGCTGAGAAGAGAAGTTGGGGGCCAGTAGCTACCAATCTGATTTATATTTTATGCAGCACCATTGTACTGCATAATCTTGCAAACGGCAAACCTGGAAGCCGTAATTCATCTCTTCAGCAGCTGTTTGAACTTGTTTAGCAGTATGTAGTGCCCACGACGACTCCACAGAAGTCATAGGCATGACTGTATTGTAATATAGGAGATGTTATTGCGATAATCTGCTGTGAAATGCTCACTGACTGCTCTTTTCTTTCTGCCAGACCACCTCTTCCACTCTGAAGGGGGCCATCCAGCTAGGGATTGGATATACTGTTGGCAATCTGAGCTCCAAGCCAGAGAGAGATGTCCTGATGCAGGACTTCTACGTGGTGGAGAGCATTTTTTTCCCAAGGTAAAAGAGACAGGGGAAACAAAACAAACAGATGAGTTATTCCTTTTCCTTTCACTGAATTTTCAAGAGAGCTTCCATCTGTCTTTAGATCAGAGTCGGATGCTCTGAAAGTTTTAAATATGCATCCGTTACATACAAACATAACAGTGGGAAGTGTTAGATTCTGCAGGACACTGGTTTGCAAGGAAGTACAATGTAAGATGCAGTACTACATGCTTGAGTTTGTTAGCCTTCCTACGTGCTTTTCTTCTACCTGTCCATCTAGAATTTCTTCCATGACATTATATCATGTTTGAGATGGAAGAAACTCATTCTGGGAGCTCTTTAACTCTGTGAATAAACAAAGCTCATAAAAGCTATATTCTCTGTGTAAGTATATTCTGCTTGGCAAGTTGTTCCTTGCACTCTTTGGAAGTACATGTTGGCAGATAATTTAAAACCCATTTTCCTGTTGTCCTGCCACGGAAGAAAGGCGATTGTTGTTGTTCCTAAGATGTCTTTTTGCAAGGCTCAATTAGTCTTAAATGTACAGTCACATCAATGCTACTGTATATGTCTGGCAAATGGTAATACAGAGGCCCTGCTCATGCAATGTCTGTTCTGTGCAGCGAAGGAAGTAATCTCACCCCAGCTCACCATTATGCTGACTTCAGGTTCAAGACCTATGCACCGGTGGCTTTTCGGTACTTCCGAGAACTGTTTGGGATTCGTCCAGATGATTATTTGGTATGGTTATATTTTTGGATTTCTCTGTCTTTCCTCCTTTATTTGAGATGGCCTAGAGTAACAGAAGAAATCTGCCCCTAAATCAAGGCTGTCAGCCATTCTTGCTTAAAAGGGATAAAAAAGAGTTGAGGAATTGTTCTGATCCCAGCAAGGAGTGGGGACAGGCTGTGGATTTAGGGACTCTGTTCAGTTTTGGAGAGGATCCAGTGACAACCCCAGCAAGACCAGCACCACTCAGCCCAAGTCTTTGTTTGCTAAGAGGTAGCTGCTAGCCTACACTGGAGAGAAAGGAAATGATCTGCGTACAGCGTGTGCTGTGTAAGCTATGCGATGGGGTTCCCTCTCTGTTGCTTGTGGTGACAATAACTTACTGTGTTTACAAGCAAAAGGAGTTGTGTTCTGCTGGGTGCAACCCTGTAATGTCCCCTGTGGCTCTGAGGACAAAGATGGGAATTTTTCCTTGTGTACTCACTCAAGAGCTATGTGAGTGTAGTTATTTTAATCATCTTACAAAGACAGAATAAAACAGCTTGTTCTTGTGCCCAGAAAGCTCCTCAGAGCTGGAAAGGCAGTTTTTAAAATACCTAGTAGTACAGGCTGTTGGGACTTGGAGTACACTGGGGTTGAATTTGATTCCTTGCATGTGTGTGACATCCTGCTTTTTAGAAAAGGACGTTTGTTGAACCGGGCAAGGGAACACATCCAAATGGGCACGCACCCTCCCCCTTTTTTAATAACTTTTTTTTCTGACTTCAGCTGTAGGCAGGGGTAATCGTAGCTGAACAGCTACAAGTAGAAACAATTGCATTGTTTGAGAGTAACGGTGGTCCCCATCTGTGCCATCCAAGATAATGCTGGCTGATTTGATGAGTGGTTCAAAACTCGGGTGAGGCAGAGTGCCTGCCTCAATTGCAAAGGTCACGACTCTGATTTGTTGCTTCTGCTTCCCCTGATTCTCTCTTGCCTGCCACAGCAGCAAATGCCTTTAATTATGCATGAGATAATTAACTTGATAAGGTCTTGGATCATTAATCTGTGCAGTGCTGAAAGCCGTTTTCAGTACGTAATGATGAGCATTTAATTTATTGCTCTGATCATGTCCCTTACATACCCTACCTCCCTCTCCTCATCTTACCTCTTGCTGTGGCAGCTCTGACATGATGCTGCCCTGAACCCACTCGACCTACGCAGTTACCCTGGGGTTGGTACCTCGCTCCAAATTGCACGTGCGTGCTTGCGCTTTCTTCTTTTTATTTTTTTGTTCCCCGTGCTGCTAGGCATGTCCTCATTTGAGGACCTGCTGTTTGCATACTGATGTCCAGAAATGTCCTCCCAAGTTCTGTTCCCGATGCAGTATGCCTTGCTGTGCTTACACAGCACTGACCCCTCTCTTCTTGTTTGGACACTTGGTCTAACACTTTTCATGTGTTTCTATCTGGATTGAGGGAGTGAGATGTGGCTGTAAAAATCCTCTGTAACAGGGGAGCACAAAGCCAGAGGAGGCTGCTGAGAACTGGCAGTGCATTGTGTTCCTTCCAGCACGGTGATACGTGGTACCTTGAGCAGACTGTCATGTCTCTTAAAATCCTATCTTTCCATCTGTGCTTGTGGTAATGTGCTGAAAGAAGCCTAAATGTGATACATGCACAACAGGAAAAGATAAGATGTCGTTGTGAAGCCTGGATGTTACTGAAAGCAGATTATTAGCTTGATTCTGAGCAGTTTGGATGCTTTGTACTGTAATCTTGGTTTCTAATTGTAAACTGTCCATCAGCTTTGCTGCTTAGACCTAACCTATAATGAAAATAGTTCTCATTTAAGCTTTGCTACCCCTTAATCTCACAGGCAGACAGCATGCTGGGGAAAGCCCTCAAGGGCATAGAACTCAGTGTGCAATGAGTGGGGGCTAAAAACATAATCTTTTTTTCTTTTCCTCCCTAGTATTCATTATGTAACGAGCCTCTGATAGAGCTGTCGAACCCTGGTGCCAGCGGCTCCCTCTTCTACGTCACCAGCGACGATGAATTCATCATAAAAACTGTGATGCATAAGGAAGCTGAATTCCTACAGAAGCTCCTTCCTGGCTACTACATGGTGTGTATCACCCAGCACCTTGGACCTGACTTGGGTTTGTCGCGGCAGCTTTTCTGCCCAAACCATCACACAGGGCCTGTCCTCCACCTGGGTTTCTTGTGCCCTGCCCACCCTGTGCCAGGGACAATGTTACCAGTGTGTCACGAAGCCAGTCCCAGAAGCACAAATCCTGCCAATTATTTGCAAACTCTTTGGGTGAACTTGAGGCAGATAATTGTGCCATTGCTTGTAGGCACCTTCTGCTCTGAAAATGGCTTCCCACATGTGTGTTTCTGGGTGTCCTTTTCTCAGCACTAGTTCGTTGTTCTTCACTTGGCACCATGCATCTGCCTCAGCCCGGCTTTGAGGATGGCTTTTGTTTGCAATAACACAACCACCTTAGTTTTGTGGGGAAACCACTGCTGTCCATGGCTACCTCCCATACCTGTTGTTTAAGAGACTTATTCTGAAGGCAGTTGCTGGTTGTCCTGGCTCCCACTGGCTGCAGTACCAAGCTAAAGACTCCCACGATACCAGCCAGCTTTAGCACATCCAGTCTGCTGCAGATAGTTGTTGCTTTAATCTCAGGGCTAGCGAGGCAATATATTGAGACCCGGAGGACTCGCATGTAGTGACAAGCAGTAAATCAGAACCAAATCTGGTGCTTTGGTGTATAATCCAGGAGCTGTCTCCCTGCATAACTGTGGTGAAGGGTCCAGCTCTATAGATGAGGGCACTGAAATTCATTTAGAACTACACAGGGATTCACTTGCTATGGAGATGCCAAAGAGAAGGTGATGGCAAGCGATGTTAATGCTGCCCCATCTGCGTGCATGTTGCAGTGGGTTTGATCTATGTGATCATACGCTGTTTCTATGAAAACGCTTGCCTTGCTCAATATTTACTGGGGAAAATGTGCCAAAGACAGACAAAGTCTTGGGTGTCTGTATATAACTGACATCCAGTCACTTGCTTTTGCAAGTGACAGTCAAGTTCATGGGCAGGCTGAGCTTTCTTGGAAAGTGTTGCCTGTTGCCTAATTTATGTAGTCAATCAGGTGGAGGGTTTTGAACAGGAAGGGAGTTGCACTGTTGCCCTGAATTCTGCAGTTGTCCTGACTAGCAATCAGTGTAACGAATTAGACTGAACTTACCTGCCTGGTGCAGAGTTATATGCTACTTGTCGTAGCGTTCCAGTGTTTGTGGGTTACTAACACATGATCTCTCTGCTCTTCTTGGGAAACCCATCCAGTGTAAAAGGAGTCAGTGGAAAGGCAGCAGAGTGATTTTGTCCCGAGTTACTTTAAAGCTGGGCAAGCACTGTTTGTGTTTGGTCCTGCCTGCCTCTGTTGCTTTTACCTTGCATGATGTTGATCAGCGCAGTCGCAAAGAGGGCTCGCTCGTGTGCCCAGTTGGGTGAGATGGAAAGGCATAAAATTTTAATGCAGTTGTGCTTCTGCCGTCTGTCAGAGAATCTGTCAGGTCTGTCCATTCTTTCATAATGTGCAGAGATGTTCTGTTTCCTTCCCAAACTTTCCCAAAGCTGAACAAGCAAATGATGCTTGTTATGTCATTCCTAATAATACCGCTGCCTAAAAAAAGGACATGATAGCAAAGCAGGATATCCGTGCTCTCTGCCCAACTGTGTTTAATAAAGCAACTCTGCAAAAAGAGAAAATTGATGTTGTTTTGTTTAAAAAATACCGTGTCCCTGGTTTATTCTGGGCCAGAGAACGGCTCTTGATTTCTGACACTTCTGAAGAGATGAAGATAGCTGTTATTTTTAAACTTGAAGTTCCCGCTTATTGTGTTTATTTCTCTTCCAGTTTAGTTTTCCTTTTTTAGCTGCCGTTGATGAGGAAACTGGGGAATTTCCGGACTTGGCTATTTGCCCAGAGAGTGCTGTATGTCTCATTCCCTGTATTTGAGGCATAGTGGTATTTTCAGGTCCTAAAGCGACTGAAATGCAAGCGTTTGTCAAATGTGTACAGTAAGCTCTCATGTAAAGTTCAGAAAATCTCTAGGTGAACAAGTCCTAGTCTGACTGCTTCAAGATGTCTTAACATGCTTTGTGTTGAACACAGCAGGAGTCTTCTGCCAAAATGACCTTTCCCCATGCTTTTTTGCAACCCTGCTGCAGAATCTGAACCAGAACCCACGGACGCTGCTGCCGAAGTTTTATGGACTGTACTGTGTGCAATCAGGGGGCAAAAACATCCGCGTGGTCGTGATGAACAACATTCTGCCTCGTGTGGTGAAAATGCACCTGAAATTTGACCTGAAAGGATCGACCTATAAACGCCGGGCATCCAAGAAAGAAAAAGAAAAGTCCAGCCCTACGTACAAGGATCTAGACTTCATACAAGATATGCCTGAGGGCCTGATGTTGGATGCAGACACCTTCAGTGCTTTGGTGAAAACATTGCAGCGAGACTGTCTGGTAAGGAGACGGGCAGCTTGGGGAGCAGGTTAATGAAGTTCTGTGGCTCTCAAGCATGAGAAAGAGTGCATGACTGAGAATCTTGCTAATCTGCTAACCCCAAAGCAGGATAAATCCCTTCTACTGCCCTTTTTCCTGAAAGCAAACCAGTGGAGTTGGATCTCAGGACAGCCTCTGAGGATTAGGGCTGTGTTCCTTTGCCTGGTGCATGAAATTGTGGTAGCCCGCTCCACTTGTAGCTGGGCTATTGGGACTAAATACATTTTTCCTATACAGTGTACAGCGGATACATGGTACAAGAGCGTTATTTGCAAGCCTTCAGCCTTTTGGGTTGATTGTGGGGTGGCCAACCTCCATGCGATCAAGTCCAGAGGTGATTATTGGTTCAGAAATGTTCAAACTCTGGCAAAGGGGTTATTAGTGGGAAGGTAGACTGGCTGTTCCATGCTTTGGGATCTGTGCTGTATTTGAGCTTCTGGCCTGATATTTTGTCTTTGTTCTTAAACTCAATACTAACTTGTAGGTGTTGGAAAGCTTTAAAATCATGGACTACAGCCTCCTGCTTGGGGTTCATAACATAGACCAGCAAGAACGGGAGCGGCAGTCTGAGGGAGCCCACAGCACGTCAGATGAGAAACGTCCCGTGGGGCAGAAGGCACTTTACTCCACGGCCATGGAGTCCATCCAGGGTGGGGCTGCCCGAGGGGAGTCCATAGACACAGACGACACGTACGTGAAAACCTGGTTCTCTTGCGCTGCTGTGAGGGGTGGAGGGTGGAGCAGTAAATCCCTAACTGAGGCCTATGTGAACTCTAAGAGTGAGCATCTCTCCTGGGGGTTATGGTATGGCTGCCAATAAAGCAGTGTGGTGTGAGAGGGGGACGCTGGGGTGGGAAGTACTTCTGTAAGACTCCAGCCTCACAGCAGCCTCTCTTAGGCCAGACTGTAGGTTGTCAGCTCCTGTAACAGCTTCTAAACATCCACCCGTGCTCTGGGGAGGAGAAACCTAGCTCATTTCTATCTCAGCATCCAAATACAGGAGTGGAAGTAGGGATCAGCCTCTCCCTAGGAGCTTGGAGTTTGTTCTCCATTGCTGCATCTTTGGAATCCCTGACAGTACCCCGAGGCCATCTCAGTGCAGTTAGCAAACAGCAATGTAGCCAAGCGCTGGAGTAACTGGTGGAGCTGTGGGTTGGGGGGTTGCCCAAAACCTGTCCTGTGCTGTGCCTAGTCCGTGGCTCTTGTGCTGCAGGTGGCTCTTGTGACTGGCTCTGGCTCTGTGGACCAAGCTTACTAACAAATGGTAGAGTTCGCTGTTTGTTGCTCTCTGAAACCAGCTGCTCCAGTTTTAATGGAGGATCAGTCATGGTGGAGCCAGGATAATACTTTTGGTGTTTCCATTCTTTCAAGTAGCATCATTAATTGCAGTAGCCTGCCTGATACCTGCATGCTTTTGCCGTGTGCTGGTGCTAGTGGTTGCTGCATCTTTGGCAGGACTGATACTGGTGTGGACGGGACTGGAAATACCCTTGTCCTTAAAGGTGTGCTGCCCTAATAGGCAGACAGCTCACGCTGAACTGATAAATAATCTGATCCCCAGAATAAAATGTCCTGTAGCTAAGAAACGACATGGTGCTTTCTGGCCCAGGCAGAACTGTTGCCACGTGACGTGGGTCCTGTCCTGATAGTTGGTGTTTGGCAATCTGGGCAGGCAGTAACTCCGGGGACACCTTGTGTGAGATGGCCTGGGTCAGTAGGTGGTTTCCTCTGGTTGCACACAAAGGGCCTTTGCAGGACTTGCGTTGTGTCTGACCACCACATCCGAGCCCTCTTCAGTGCTGCCGTCTGCCCTTCCGCAGGTCTTGTGGGTATTACAGCTGTTCTTTTTGAGGCTGCACTGACTGAGGTTTTGTTTTACCTGCAGGATGGGAGGAATCCCAGCAGTGAATGGCAAAGGAGAGCGTCTCCTGCTACATGTAGGAATAATAGATATCCTTCAATCGTACAGGTAGGTAACTTTGCAGTTGTCTGTCCTTTAAGTGTGTTAACGTCTATTTTAATATTGAATGAAAGCAGGAAGATTTTCCTCTCCTGAACAGTTTGATAATGAGTAGGCAGGCTGCCTACAGCTGTCTGTCGATGCCTGTCAGGGGCTGTGGATTTTTATCCTGTCCTTAAAACAGCTGGTGTCACAGAGACATTTTTCTAAGATATAATGAGTTGCCCATAAAGAAGTTTCCCGTCTCTGTGCCTAGGATGGCTAGCATATCTTCAGGGATGGAAGGTGATTTTCTGCCTCTCTTCCAGCTCAGCTCCTCCTTCCCTGTAGGGTTCCTAGGCAGTCCTGACCTGACTGCAGAGATGCCGGTGTGCTCAGCTGACCTCTCTTGGCTGCAGGAAAGCTACACTCCAGATGAAGGAGGAATCATTAGCAGCTTAGTGATCTCTCCTGTGTGGGGTATGAAAGATATAAAGTATGTGCCTGAATCTGTCTTTCTTTCTCTCCACTTCTCCGCTGGAATTAGGTTCATCAAGAAGCTAGAACATACCTGGAAGGCCCTTGTCCATGACGGGGTGAGTACAGAGGCAGGAATTATCCAGGACTCGGCAGGATTACATGCCTTGGTTTCATTTATGCTAGTTGGTGCTGATTACCTTGCTGTTTATCGTGCCCAAACTGGCACAGTTGAAGCTGATGAAAGGAATAGTTCTTGCCTCTTAAGCCTCCACAGTGATGTAGTGCCGCTTATTCCCAATCAGGTTGTCTTGCTCACTCCACCTCCTCACATGTTTAGCTGTCATGCTACCAGCTTTCCTCCTCTGCTCCCATCTGTCTTTTTCCTCCTCCCCATGATACCAGGAGCTGTACGCACAAGGCGCATGCATTCATTTGTGTCAGGGAGCCCTGCGTTTGCTCTCTTTGGTGACTGACTGTGTTTCCACTTCAGTGAGTTATCTGTTAATAAACCCCTTTCAGTGTTTCCTCACTGTCTTGTCTCCTGCAGCAGCCAAGTGCATGTTTAGGAAAGAGCAACTTTGGATGTGGAAACTATTTTTCAGTATTGCATAGCGTAGCTTCCCTTAAATAATAAGGCAAAGGAAATGTGTAGATGCCAAGTCATAGTAGCACAGTTGAATATCAGAAGCAGAGACAGCTTCAGCTTTACTATTTCAAACAAAAAGTGCAAAACATTTGAAATGTATGGAGACCTTTGGCTGAATTTTGGTGTCCATGTCTTTTGGAAAGGTATCCAGGTATGCTTTGAATGTCAGTCAGCAATGCCAGAAGAAATTTCATGTATGTAGTCAGGACAATATTTGAAAAATCCAGGAAATCACCAAAATTCATTATAAAATTACAGCAAGAATATAATCAAATGCAATCAAATCAAAGGCAATGCTTCAGGCCTATTTATAGCATTAATCAGATCATTTCAGTTAAGCCTTTCCACTTTAAGGGTCTGTCAGTGCTAAATGTTGGAATAAAAAAAAAAAGACTGCATTGGTTGTTACAGAAATTCTGCCTTGAGGGATAATTTTAAAATTAAACAATTGCTTCTTGCCTTTGTAGGACACAGTGTCAGTACACAGACCCAGCTTTTATGCAGAGAGATTCTTCAAGTTCATGACCAACACAGTATTTCGAAAGAATTCTTGTAAGTAACTAGTCCAAGAGCTGTTGCCCTTGTGATGTGGGAGAGGCAGAGCCTTATCTCCATCTTGCTGCTTCAGTTCATGTGGAGAGTTTCTGGGCTGGAGTAAGAGCAGACTTTTCTGCTGCAATATAGAGCAAAGGTGGGGTTTGCAAAGCCCTCTGCTTGTCACAGCTTGCTTTTGGTCTGCTCAGACTCCCACCCAGGAGCTCTCCCTGCAGCCTGACTCAGGCTCAGTCCTTTGGAGATGGCACTTGCAGAGTGTGTATGTGTGTCAGAGGGCAGAGGCCTCTCTCTATGAAGGGAAAAGTGCCTTTGCTGTGACAGTAGTTGGTGGTGGTAATTTCATCTTCTCTTTCACTCTTCATCCAGCTCTGAAGTCATCTCCCTCAAAGAAAGGGCGCAGTGCCTTGCTAGCTGTCAAGATGGCTGGTCCAACAGCTGCATTTTCAGCTAGCCAGCTTCCCTCTGAAAAGGACGAAACACAGTATGACCTTCGTGCGGCCAGGAGTTACCCCACACTTGACGATGAAGGTAATGGTCTTGTTTGGTGGCTGGTGACTGCGTGATTACCCTCTCTTTCCTAGAAGTTCCTTAGGATCCTCCCCTGTTCTCGTCAAGTTCCCCACTGTGCACCAACCACGTCTTCCTTGATGGGTAGCTCTTCATTGCATGTCTTGCTGTGCTTTGCAGGTGCTAAACTTAACCAGGACAGGGGAGAAGGTAAGAGTGTATTGTTTTGTCACAGCACCAACAGTTAGTTGATTGGGGAAGCAATGCCTCTGCATTGAAGACAACCAAATCCCTTCTTTGCAGCACTGTATGATTCTGCAGTAAAAATGGTCACTTGTGTTACTGCTGCAAGGCAGCCACTGCCAACTGGCACCAGCAGTCATAGCCCAAAAGCGATCAGAAAGTTGAATTTTCCACCCTTTAAAAAAAAAAAGGCTGGGGGATGGCAACTGGGACTGAAGGACTGTCATGACAGTGTTTGGACAGTTAAAAGGGGCAAAATCTTGCCATTGAAAAAAAGGTGAATGGCCTAGTACTGTTGGTGCCTTTTCATCACTCTCATCTGGGCTGGATTTACTGAAGAATGGTGAAGGACAAGCTCCTTGAGTGCATAGATGTTAGATTTCTACCTATGCAAAGCAGTGAGCACTTCTTAATTCACTTGGATATTCATCCCTGGTGATCCAAGCCTTTAATCCACCTTTGGTGACCAGTGAGATATCTTCACTGGCATTACAATTCCTGTAGCATCTGTCTGTTGTGCTGGAAATGGTGCTTACTGGCTCTCTCTAGAGGATGCCTTGCCGTGTTGCGTTCGTGAACCCAGCTAAATTTCTTGCCCCTTTGTGGTTTTAAGTGACCAGTCCCAGTGAGGGTGTGCAGGGTCATGGTGGAACAGCCTCACACAGGGCTGATGTAGGTAAGGTGTTGGTGTTTGACCTACTCATCCTTTTCCTGCATCTCTCCTGCCCTCCACTCCGGGCCAGCAGGCAGGCCAGACCTGCTACCCTGCACACCTCCTTCCTTTGAAGAAGCTACCACAGCCTCCATAGCCACGACACTATCTTCAACATCTCTCTCTGTTCCCGAGCGATCCCCTTCGGAGACTTCGGAGCAGCCCAGGTACAGGTGAGGACAGCACTCATCCCCTGCTCCCACTGGAGTCAAGCCACTGCTGTTCTTTGTGCTGCAGATCTCGGCATGCTGCCCTATGCTCTAGAATGCTAATGACCGATTTTAATTAAATATCTCCTGGGAGCAAGCAGACACAGCTTTGATGGAATTAATTATTGCTGGGAGAAGTGTCAGCTGTTAAGCAGAACATCTCCCTCATAGGGTGGGGAGTTAGATTTGGGGGTAGTTTAGGATTTCTGTCTTGAATCGCTCCTCAAACTTTACTATTCTGTTTTTTTTCTGCAGGAGGCGCACACACTCCTCAGGGCAGGATGGCAGGTGAGAAAAGTGTCTCTTCTCTTGTGCTGCTGCACAGAGACCTCACATTTGTCCCTGTGCAAAGGTCTTTGGAAGACGGAATGTGAATCTTGGCAGCCCCAAGATTTTGGCATGGTCCTCTGCAGGATTATGAGCTTCTTCCTGCAATCAAATGATCCCCCTTTCTTACACAGAATTTTCCTTACAAGCAGATCTCTCAGTGCTTTGCAAGGAATCTTAAATATTTACCCCTGTTATTTGATGGGAAAGGGGACAACCAAGTTGTCGAAATTTACCCACCCAACCAGCACCAGAATCAAGGAAGGTCATTTATGTCCCCCTTTTGGGTAAGCGAGCCTTAAGAGCAGGAACGTTCCTCCTCTGTGTGCCTCGGTACGATGGGTGTGAATATGGGAAAGGGATTTGACTTTGCGAGGCACTGAGCACCCTTAGTCCCCATAGAAGTAGCTTCCAGTGTTTTCAGAAACTCGGGTACTTTGAGGGTTTTTTTCCCCTCCTGTGGCGATAGGTGGCTCGGAGCCAAGGGCAAGGGAGGACAAAAATCCCCTACTGCATAGGGATGTCTGGATTTAGAGGCTCATATCATACCTCGCATATTTTAGCACCAGTAAAAATGACCTCATTGCTTGTGTCAGTGGGATCATGCTGCTGATTCTGCCCTAGATTTCCAGGATATCTTTTAAGTCTTGTAGGTGCAGACTTGCAGAAATGCACATCAGAGACTCGGGCTTGGGATATGCCATAGCCAGAGGAGCTGCTGGACAGGCAGACGTCTGTTCTCTCTGCAGTCAGTGTTTGGTGCTTTAGAGGAAGGCAAGGACTTTGGTAGATGAGGGTTTGCACCATTTTACAGACAACTCCCCTCATTCCTTGCTTTTAGTGATTTGCTGAGCTTCAGACCACATACACTGTGAAAAAAATCTCTTTCAGTGTTAATGAAAATACCTCTGGATGCTGCATGTCACTGAATCCCGGTAAATTCCTGTCACTGGAGGGTGAGGACCTACTTGCTGTTGATTTGCAGCACCTGCTGAAGTGTCAGGGACCTGTGAAGCGCCTCACCTCCTGGAAAATCTGTTGTCTGAAATCCATGAAAATTGGAGACTTAAACTCAGGCACCAGTGGTGGGACCCATTTGGCAAAATGCAGTGACTTCACCCGAGTTACTCCAGACTCCCTCAGTACCTAATGGAGGGACCTGCTGTAGGATGTGACTGCTCTTCCAGAAATAGGTCAGGTGAATCATGTCCTAGAAGTGACTGTGTCCCTGGACCATACAGGGAGTTTAGCAGCTTGCTCAGAAGTAGATCTGTCTGTCACTGATTTGCCACCGCTACAACCACCCCACACAAGTGTGGCCACCTTTGCTATTTTTTGCCTAGTTTCTTCATTTCTGGTGCTGGTGTCTGTGTGCCCTTTCCAGGGGAGCAGGACCTGTGTATTTGCAGAGCACTCTGTGATCCCCTGGTGAAAGCCAGTGCAAGAACAACGTTATTAAAGCATGAAATTACATTCCTGAGCCGAAATGAAAAAGACCTTATCCAATTTGCTCAAGAATATGTCACACCTCTGACTATTCTAATCTGCTGGGGAATTCCCTCTGGGTTTCAGAGATCCATCCCTGTGAGGAGGAGAGGAGCAAGATCCCTGGCACCGAGCTGGGCAGGAGTGCCGCCTGCTGGCTTCGGCTCCCAGCCAGGGACAGGGCAGAGCAGGACGGTACTGCCAGTGAACCTGGAGCTTGTCCTTTCTCCGAGACTGGGCCCTCAGCTTCACGAGCGCCTGCTCCTTGCTCCCATGAGGAGGCAGCCCTGCTAGCACAAGCAATTACTTTAATAACATGAGGCATTAAATTGAAGACTGTCACAAACAGCTCCTGAGCATGCAGATAAATCTGATGTTAACCCTGCAGCATGCTTGGGCAGTTTTGGTGCGCTGGGAGTCTTGGAAGAGGTTGGAGGCTTTGGCCCTTGTGCAGTTGATAGATAATGCCAGGCTAACTTTGGATGCAGGTTTTCCCTGGAGGTCAATTCTCCTCTTTCCTCCCGTACTCCATTTGACACTGCCCGTCTTTTCTGCAGCACTGGCTAATTAATCCCTTTCCTGTTGTCCTCTTTTCCCACCTCATTAGTCTTGAGCACTGCAGTCTGACAGAACTGACTCTTTTGCCTGGGAGTTTTGGTTATCCAGATCCTCAATCCTGGGAGGTCTGATGGCTCCCTCTGAGCCGAAATCAACAGCTCGGTCTGTGCCGGCAGCTCGGTGCCGTGAGTGGCTGGCAGCAGGCAGGGCAGACCAGCACAGCTCACTCCTGTGGGAACTGCGGTGCAAGAGTCTGGGCTGACTCAAATCTGATTCAGGCTGACCTGAAATTGAGGACTCTGCATAACTAGTGCCTCACTGAGCCTTTGGGCCTGTCTCTGTTCGGTTTCCAGGTCACATGAGGAGGTGCGGGTTGAGGAGGAGCTTCAGCAGATCAGTGTCGAGCTGGAGCCCAAGTGTGATGTTGAGATTGTAGCTCCTGAAGAAGATGACAAAGAGTGAGTGTTTTGGAGCGTTGGGTAGCTTTGTGGAGCCCTGCCTGCTGTCATTTGGTCTGTGGCAACTTGTGCTGGAGGCTGACTTTGTAGGGCACCAGCTTTCCTGGAGAGCTAGGTGCTCCCCCAGACGCTTCAGTGAAGCTGAGCACTGTTGCTTCTGACCTGACCTGATCTTTCTGGATGTGACAGCAGAGCATCTTCAGCTCCTCTGTAATAAATCATACAGTCTTGCTTGCTCTTTTTCTGATTGCAGTGACTAGACTGTCATTTCTTCCCCCCCTCCAGAGAGGCAGCTTCTTCAGCCTGTGCCATTGTAACATCCACAGCTGCAATAGAGGTGGAGACGGCCAGCCAGGCCTCTGAACCAGCCAGCCAGGCCTCGGATGAAGATGACGTGCCAGTCACAGACATATACTTTGTAAGACATCTTCTCCACCTGGCCTGTTAGGGGTGTGATGGGAAAGGTTGGACGAGTCTCAGTTTCATGCAGTTGGGTGCAGGGCATGTCTGCACCATGCTGTCTTCGTGTTGAGCACCTTGAGATCTTATAGCTGGTTTTTTGAATGCAGGGAACTGGATTAACCCCTGGAGTACTCAAAACAGCAGGTAGTGGGGCTCAAAGGGGTGGTGCTGCTGCTGTGGATGTAGCTGTAGGTGTGCTGCTCTACTTCCAAGCACAAGCACGGAAGGGCTTATCTAGGCCAGCATGTTCACTCCCCGGACAAGTCAAGGTGAATGTAGGTGCAACTGGGAGGCTCCTCCTTCCTTAGCCAGAGAGCCCAGCTGCTTTCCTGAACACAAACGTGCCGTAGCGGCCTGGAGCCAGAAGGGAGGTGGTTGCAGTGGGGCTGACCTCGGGCTCTGGTGAACTCTGGCTTTTCCTTTCCCTGCAGGCAGATGCATTAGGTGATGCAGTGGAAATCTAGTGCTGAGACAGGGAGTAAGTGAGGTGGTTGCCGGTTGGCAGCAGAGTGCTGTGGAGCCTGGCGCTGTGTTCCTCAGTCAGCTCTCACAATGTCTGAGCAGCTTCTGCAGACCAGAGAAGAGCTTTTAGCAACATGTACCTGCGTCGTGGACTCCCAGAGCAGAGCTGAGGGTCTGACCCATGAGAGCTCTCCCCTATTCCCAGGCACAATGGAACCTTCTCATTAAAAGAGGTGCTCAGCTTCTTCCTGCTCTGACTTGTTGCTGTTGGTTATATGGTGATGGAGATGAGCTGAGCCCTTGTGATGAGCTCCTTCAGGCTAACCTAAAAATGGCAATGTTTGCCTTTCCCTGTGCTTGTGTGACTCTGCTGCAGAGCTGCTCACTCGTTGCCGAGTCATTCCGAGGCTTGTGTGAGCTGTGGAAGGGATCAGCTCCATTTTAAAAGCTTGTCTGTTTGGGTTTTTATGCATGCTGTTCAAAATGCAAACAGCTCCCTCTAACACTAGCTGCTCTTTTTTTGCCTGTGGATGGCAGCTCTGTGCAAGTTGCCTGCAGATACTGCCTGCTCCACTGGCAAGTGTTTTCTAGCAAAGGTCGGCTTCTCTTCCTCCCTGTCCCTGGGCATATGGACTCCACCACAACTTGAGGGGCATCTCTCTATCTGGAGGAAACCATCTGTGTGCAGCGTGTGCTCACAGAGAGCATGACTGAATGCTCATCAGCATTTCATACTTCATCTAAGTCCTTGAGTTTTGCATTAAATGTGTGTCGTGTGCTGTGGAGTGTTTGTCACTGCTGGGATGAAGGGAAAAGCTGATTTGGGTTTCCACGGGCACTCTCCTTGGAAAGCCACTTGAGCTGGAGCTCAAGTGAGGCTGCACCAGAGTGCAGCAGGGCTTGGACCACAGCTGGTCTCTTGCAAGAGTGCTCCAGGGGTGATGGTTGGTGCAGGGATGCTGTGCACAGAGGATGATTTGTCAAGTCCCAGGGGACTGTAATTTCAGATTTGGAAGTCTGCTTCTGAAAAGGAGAGCACTTTATCCTCCTGTTCACCCATGGGGGAATAAAGGTGCAGAGATTGTGGCAGGGCATGGGTGCCACTCTTCCCACGCACGGCTTTCCTTTCTGCTGATCCGTTCAGGCTTGGTTTGCGCAACCTCTTGTTTTTTGCTTTTGTCTTTCATCCTCTCTTTTACATCATCCTTTTTTCCCTCTGTTTCCTTTGTTTCCTTTCTCACTTCACTTGCCCTGGGGCCATCCAGTTCACAGATGGGAGGTACTGGATTTACTCTCCCCGCCAGCGCAGACTCCGAACCACCTCGCTTTCTTCTGGGATTGTAAGTGAACATGCTAGCACGTAAGGGAGCAGAGCTGCAGCTTTGAAACACTGGGGCCAGCACGCCACTTGCCTTGGTGGCTCTGTATTCTGTGGCCTGTAGGAACCAGCCCAGCAGAAACCAGGGAAGCATATCAAAATCACAAATGGATCTCCATGTAGGATCCTACAGAAACACAGGCTCTGCCCTGCTTTTCTGCAGGCTGGTGACACAGTTCCTGCCATGGGCTGGGCTGCAGTATCACCCAGCCCTTGGACAAACTTGTAGGCACCAGACCTGGCCAAAAAGGCACCTGAACCTTTGTAGGTAATGTTAGGCTTGGCTCCCTTGGCCCAGGAAGCTAAACAGAGTTCCAAAGAGACCATTAAGATGTTTTGAAGCTGCTAAAAATCCAATTGCAGATATAACCTCTTAGGCTTGTGACTGGTAGTCTTTCTGGTGGCTGGGATAGTGAGCAGCTCATAAAGCCAAAGGAGTTAGGAGTTGCTGCTGGGTTAGGGATGGTTTCTCCTCTCTCTTCTCAACATCACTCATGTCCTCCCTCCTTACTGCCGGTTTTCTGTGAACAGTGAGGGTTTTCCTTTCCCTTACAAAAGATGCAGGGAGGCAGTTGAGCATTTAGGGGCTGAATCCAGAGCTCAGACTGCTCAAGGTCTCCCTTCCCAGGCTTTGGGAGAGCTGATGTCCTCAGAGGGTAATGGCAGTGCTGTCAGAGCCTCAGTACAAGCATTTGTATAGCGTGGTCCTCCCAGCACCTGCCCTTTTGGTACCAGGCAGGGGAGCAGTGGAGAGGGCATCAGGCACGGTGTGTAGGGAAGCAGGGGCAGTAGCATGCTCCTGGTCGTGGCTGATGGCATGAGGAAAGTGCTGCACCTATGTGGACCAACAGGCAACCCCTCCCGGTGGCTCTTCCTGCCCCCTTGGCTGGGTTTGGCTGCACCGGAAGGGTTAATACCAAGCACCAGATGCTCCTTTATCTCCACGCTGTTTTTGCAGCTCCCTGCCTGCATCTGAGCTCCTAAAAAGGCTGGCTGGAGCATGCAGTTCAGTCAGGACGAATGAAAAACAGGATGTGGGGCAGGTTTTATGCAGTGTTGAGCTTTCCTGCACCTCTAGCAGAGCTCTGTAAGAAGCTCCAGGCAAGGGTTTCTCTTCCTTCCTCCCAGCGGTCTCTGCTAGTGTAGCTGCAATTTTTGATGGGGTTCAGCATGCAGAGTCCAGTGCTTCAAAGCTCCTCTGGCTTCTTGTAGTTTCTCGTACATCGTAGACTGTTACACTTGGTTCCCGGGCTAGGACCCCCCCCAAGACTTCTTCTAAGTACTTCTTCCAGTTCCATTTCTCTTCCTTTGCAAACCTCAGGCTGAGTCAAAGGGGGCAGTTCTCTCTCTCTGGGAAGCACCTCTGGAGCCAAAAGAGCCCATTTGCAGTGGAAGTGGATACCCCCTGGGGACACTGGAAGGAGGCACCAGCCCTTGAAGCTGCCTGGGCTTCTCTGCTGTGGCACAGCAGAAGTGTGTTTTGTCACACTGATGCGCAGTGCTTTGATAACCAGCTCCCTTGATGCATATCCCCTTCCTCCTCATTCTTTCCAAGATCCTGTTGTGTTTTGCCCCCTTTGTTGTACTTGTTCCCATCACCCCAACTGTCTCCAAGACTCTCAGTGATAACTGTTTCCTTTCTGTGGCCACCATCCACCATGGTCTAACCCACTCATCTGCTGCCTTGCTTGGCCTGCAGGGAAGGAAGGCACAGCAAAACCGGATCAGGTTTCACTGTAAAACCCCTCCTGGACACCAGAGGTGCCAGCTTGTAGTGTGCACAGGGCTCAGGAAGCAGGGGCTTGAGAGCTGGGAGCGGGTAGCGGGAACAGAGAGCTCTGTCACTGCCCTTAGGTAAACCACTTTCCCTGTCTCTTGGTTTCTCTGGAGTCAGGGTGATGCTATGGCAGGGAGCTGAGGTTTCCCTGGTCTCTCAAAAGCTCTAAAAATCTGTCCCTGCAAGAGGAGAGGCTGTGCCATCCCCACTGCAGCTGGAGCAGGGCCTAATGTCAGCTGCTGGTGGGCTGTCCTGTGTCCCAGCTGGTAGGGAGCAGGTATGTACTGAGAATGAGGAAGGCTTCTCTGCTGGGAGCTGGCACTGAGCTCAGTTCTCCCCCTGCAGGTGGACAGCTGTTCTTACTGTATTGTTTCCTACTCTTTTTATTTTCTCCTTTTATTTTTTTCCTCTTCTCTTCTTTGCTCCCTGCTCTGCTGCTGCTCTCCTTGCATTCTCCCCACCGTCTCTGGCCACTCTGGCAGCCGACAGACGAGAGGAGTTGGGTTTACTCCCCGCTCCACTATAGCACTCAACTCCACTCTGTCTCCGATGAGGAGAGCGATACAGTAAGTGTACGAGAAACGTGTGCCGGGTGCCTGGTGGGTTGAGGTCGGAGCTTGCGCTCCCTCTGCAAGGTCAGCTTGCAGAGGGAGCCACTGTGGCCTCTGCGCAGCATGGGGCTCTTGCATGGCTGCAGCAGAGCCGTGCTGCATCTTGGATCAGCTCTGTGGTAGCAGGCAGGATCTGCACTGGCAGAGACCTGGTCTGCTCAGCCAGGGTTGTGGCTTGTTCCGAATCGTTTGGTGCAGTGAAAGCTTTGGGGAGCTGAAGTTCTCCAGTCGTGTGAAACAAACAGCCTTCTCTCTTCACACCTGTGTTGATTCTGGGGAGTTAGCTGGGCTGAGACCTAACTGAACGCAGGGCGGATGTTGACTGTTTTCTCTGCCTCTTGCAGTAATCTCTATGCAGACACAGAAGCCCCAGAGAGCAGCGATTCCCTCTGCAGGTCGATGTGTTCCCTTTTCGTTGATGCAGCCGTTCCAGTGGGATGGGGAAGAGCTTGCTGACACCAGTATTGCTGCACTGCAGGATCCCGGGCACTGCATTTCAGAATGGAGCAAAACTATAACCGTGTATTTCTACTTGTCCCAGATGTGGGCAGCAAAGAAACCACCCGCTCACCCGCAGCTCCCAACGGAGACATCCAGCTGGGTGTAGAGAATCCTGGGTAGTAACACAGTGTTTTCCAGACGTGCACTACCGTAGCTACCTATCCATGTGTGATACTGTGAACCTTTTTAATTTTTTAATCATGTATTTATTTCTTTTATCTTTGCACAGAGACAGCACAAATGTGCTTTTTTTTAAACATTTAGTTTACTGCACTTTTTTCTTTTTTTTTGTTGTTGTCGTCATATACTTGTGCATCAAAGGAGTGTGAGACCTCACTGGAGAATTGGTAGCAGCACGTTGCTGGGGAGGGCAGGGGCCGGAGTGGCTTCATCTGAGGCAGCACCATGGTCTAACCAACTGATGGAGTCGAGAGGTTTAAGGCTGTCTAGGTTCTGCCGTGGTTTTGCCGAGTGACCTAAGGCAAGTCACTTAACCACTCTGTGCCTCGGTTTCCCCTGTGCTAATGGGTGTACAGTACCCACTTCCGTTAAAGCACTCAAACCCTGGGATGAAAGGTGCTATGTAAATGCAATGTATTAAAGGCCATTGAATAGAATTGCTCCCATGTTACAGTAGTCCAAAGTAGCCATGCCAATTTACTTGGATTCAAAAATCGCTAGTGACTTTTATTGATCTGTAACACTGTGCGGGGGAAGCAAACAATTCCTGGCAACAGTGACGTGGTCACCTTGGCTCCCCTCCGGATGTCGTGATCGGTTCAGCCTTCACAACGTGCTGCGCTGCTGCATCACCCCGTCCCTCTGTGCTTGGAGTCCACGCTTCATCTTACTGGCTGCCGCACCGCCACCTGCTCCAGACACACAGGCATGGACAGATGAGAACTGTGCCCCTCCAGGGACCAGCTGCGCTGGACTGCGAGTTCCCCAGTCTGGCCGGCCCCTGGTGTGGCTTGTCTGGACACTGCATCCTACTGGAGCCACTTAGCACCTTGCATGCTCATGGATATATCTGACCGCCTAGTATTTGGGGGTCACCAATATTGGGTTCACACGTATCCTCTGTACCTGAGGGCAGTCAGGGAGGTGCATGCATGTCCACACACTGGAGGCAGAAGCAAGAAGCCTGGCTCTGGCCCCCTAATTGCACCAGGCGGTATTGTGTTCATTGACTCTGTTGGACAAAAAGCCGGGTGACTGGGATGTTGCCTGTGGTAACAACTGCAATTGGAAATAGCTGCTTCGGATGTCAGTTTGCTTTTTGAGGGCTGCAAGGCTTTAGGCAAGAGGGTTTGGTGTTGCTGTGTAGTGTTGTCCATCTGTCAGGAGGACACACACCATAGCATTGTCTTGAACTCTCACAATCCCATCCTCATCTTCCAGAGAAGAAAAGAAATCCTTTAGACCAGAGGGAGCCAGGTCTTATTCATGTGCTTCACGAGCCTCACTTGAGAAAGAGGGTCAAAATCTCCTTATTCTTACTCCAATCTTCAGACTGTCCTTGGGATTCTTGTAAAGGATTGTGGAAGCGGGACCCTTCACTCAGGGCTCAGTTCCTCCCAGCCTATCTTCACAGCAGCACTCGGGTTAACTGAGGTCCCAGAAGGTAACTGGGCTAGTGCAATGTTCTGATCTTGGTGAGGATCTTCATGACTTGACGGTTTCTTGCCTTCTTCCCCCTTGCTTGTAGCTGCTGAAGGCTGTAAGGTGTGCATCTCTCGAGAGCACAGGCTGCGGATCTTGCAAGTTACTGCCATTAGATGTATTCACCAAATAATCTATCAAAAGTCTTTCAAGAAACTCTCCCCTTTCAGTCACTACTTGACAGTTCATTCACCCAGCCAGTAGCATTGCTCCATGACAGCCCCTGCAGCAGGCTCGGGAATGGCTTCTACTCCCCTCGTCTGCTCGTGCCAGTCCTGCCTGGGCTCCGCAGGCTGCCACGGCAGTGCTACGCGGGGCTCGGTAGTTTGGCAGAGGGAAGGCGGGAGGTGTGCAATACCTACAGACTAACCTGCCTCTGGGCTAAAAGCAAGAGGCTTCAAAATGCTAAAAATTCAGCCTTTGGGTTTTTTCCTCTAGAAGCGTGATACCATTTGTAGAGAGGCCAGAGGGAGCCACACACCTGCATCTTCAGATGTTGCTCTTGGGTGCCATGCTAGAGGAACGTAGCTCTGGGGAGGAACCTGGAAGGTTATGCTTGGGCTGTGTGACCTGAGGCCCGGCGGCCCTGGTACCACCTTGTTTGTGGGCTGGTGGGTTTAGCCTTGTCAGGACTTTCCAGCCAACTGAGATGAAGCATCTTGTTTAAGATGGTTTAAGCATCATGGATGGAGACTATTCCTTCCCCTCATTTTGGGGGTCTCTAAAGCTGGTTAGCATCTGTGCAGGGAGCATATGAGCCCCACCTTCATGGAGTATCTCAGTGAAAACTTCGCAGGCTGGAGCTGCACTTGGTCGCAAGAGACATAGGGGAACCCAGACCTTTTGCAGCATGTTCATTCCAAGCATTGTCGTTCCTCAAACGTTCAGGCTTTTTGAGACAATCCATGTGCAGTTCTGTAGTGCTGAATCTTTTGGAGTGAGCAGGTCTGGACATGGAGGGTTGGTCCTTGAGAGAGTATGTGCAAAGTTTGTCAACATGAGGGGACAGGAGGAAACTTCCTTTAGGGAGATGCTGATCTGAAACGGGTTTCAGCCTGCCCCTTTGCAGGCTCCCACATGCTCCATGCTGCGTGTCACCTACTGTCTGGTTAGCTTGGTGCTGGAGAACTGCTTGGCCTCCACTTCTCATGGAGGCTAAAAGGACCTTGGAGTTTAAAACCTGCTCTTAGCCCACCCCTCTGCACTGTGCTGCAGACCATGAAGCATCAGGGAGCTCTGGAGCATTTGCCAAATGTTGTTAATGCTGCCTTTGCAGGACATGC
The DNA here is from genome assembly GCF_964289735.1 of Phaethon aethereus. Taxonomy (NCBI): domain Eukaryota; kingdom Metazoa; phylum Chordata; class Aves; order Phaethontiformes; family Phaethontidae; genus Phaethon; species Phaethon aethereus. The sequence goes on from NC_138602.1 coordinate 847,632, forward strand.
AGTCAGAGGAGGGCAGGAAAGAGCATCGGCCCTTTTTTGGGGAAAAGAACCATCACCTGTCTTTGGGCTGACTGTCCCTCCAGCTGTACTTCCAGCTCCTCTGGGACATAAGTTACCTGTACTTTCTTTGTCAGGGCTTTCACTGGTGGCAGGTGTTGTCCCTGATGTACCCCCTGCTCGCTACATCGCTCCAAGATTTGAGCAGAGCAGCCCTGCGAGACAGCTGCTTCCCATGTAGCTCTGTGTGCCACCACTCTCCTTCATCCCCATCATCCCAGCTGGGACCCTCAGCGCTGTAGGACATGTCCTGAACATTGGCTGGTGCTGAGGCTGCTGGTGAGCTTTTGGCTTGGGCTCTTGCCAAACTGCAGGTGCCTGCTGCCTGCCAGGTATGGATTTGGGAAGAGAAAACCGGCATCTCTCTCTGTGCTTGCTGTCAAGCTCCTGTAAAGGCTCTGCCCTTTGCAGGCATGCGTAGAGCAGGGGCATGGGGCAAACCAAGGAACTGGTGTGGAGAGCCCTGAATGTTCACGCAAGGGATCCAGCTTCTGGCCGCTCTTGCCTCCGCAGTGAGCGGCTTGGTCGCATGTGCCGAAATCGCACTTTGGGAAGCTTTCTAGTGAAGCCAGAGCACTCGTAGGTCTTGGCACAGGGCCAGCACCAGCACAGAGGTGTGTGCCTGGGCTCCATCCTCCCGGGTCCTTGCTGGGCTCCCAAACCATGGCAGGGCCTGGCATTCCCTCTTCTCTCGTTCCCAGCCGCTGTCGTGCTCCAGCTCTTTCCTAAAAGGACAAGGCAAAATCCTCAGCTCGGGTGTAGCGGATCACGTCTGATTTTTCTTTCTGTTGATGTCTACATTAGACCCAAGTATGTTCTGTCGGATGTTTGTATTCTCACTCATTTTCAGTGTCCGCTGTGTGCGTGCACCATGTAATGAATGTATGTGAGGTGGGGGGGGCTGGCGGCCCAAATGTGATGCCAACCCGCGGGTGTTGTCATGTTTCTCTTCTTTTTTTGGGGAGGGGGTTAAGTCATGAGCGCCTTTTTTCTTGTTCTTGGTTGTTTTGAGGGGTTTTTCCCCTCCCTTTTCGGGGAGACCTTTTTCCAGAGAACTGTAAATTGATGCTATCTGTCCTCGGCTCTGTGATAAAGCGTACTGCAGTCTGTGCTGTGCTCACGCCGGGCGGCTCTGCCTCCTCTCTCCCGCGCTTGCGGCCGCGCCCGACCCCGCTTCGGGGCTAAAAAGCAAGAGAAAAGCGACGGGACGGGAAGGGCGGGGGCGGGGCCGCCGCGTTCCACCGCCGGCACCTCCCGCCGGGGCCTCGCCGCGGAGCTGCCCCGCTGCCGCCTGCGCTCGCCGTGGCCCCGCGGAGCGGCCCCGGTGCCTCCGGGCTCGGGGGCAGGCAGGGGAGCAGGCGGGTGGGCAGGGGAGCAGGCAGGTGGGCAGGGGAGCAGGCGGGTGGACGGGCAGGCAGGGGAGCAGGCAGGCAGGGGAGCAGGCGGGCGGGCGGGCAGCCCTGCGCGCCTGGCGCTGCCGGAGGCCCCCGGGGCGGAGCCGCAGCGGCAGCCCATGGGCTCGGGGTCGCGCAGCCCGGCCCGGCGGCGGTCGCGCTCGCCGCGGCGGGAGCGGGACCGGGAGCGGGACCGGGAGCGAGAGCGCTCCGGCAGCCGGGAGAAGCGGCGGCGGCGCAGCCGGAGCCGGGGGCGCCGCCGGGAGCCAAGCTCGGGGTGAGCGGGCTCGGCTGGAGCGGCTGGGCCACGTCTGAGGGGGGACCGGGACCGCTGGAGTGGGGAGCCGGGCCTCGGTGTGCTGGGGCGCGGGGGGAGATCGGCCCCCGGTGTGGTCGGGGGCTCGGGCGGGCCAAACCAGGCCCCTCTCCCCGGCCCCGGTGCGCGGCTGGTGCGGAGGCGCTGGGGGAGCCCGGGTACGGGCGGGGACCGGGGGTGGCTCGTAATACGCCCGGGCTGATGAGCGGTTCGAAAAGTGTTGTCCGTGACGCAAAACCAGCCCCAAACCTGGGGCTTTGCTGGGGGCGCGGGGGGGGCAACTACCCCCATGGCAGTGTGTTGGAGCATTCTCGGCTCTGCTGGTAGCTCCGGCTGCGGCTTGGGTTGGTTCTTACCACGTCCGCAGCAGGGAAACGCGCTCACCTCTCCGCTCTGGAGCGCCCGTTGCCCAGCACGGAGCCAGTAACCATCTCCCAACTGAGACACGATTTTCCCCACACCCCAGCTCCGACTCTGGCAATGAGAGACAGAAATGGAAGAAGAAGAAAAGCAAGACCAGGGACCAGCACCATAAAAGCCAGAAGAAACACCGCTCACGGTCCCGGGGTCGCTCCTCTGGCTCGAGCTCAGAGTGTGAGCGAGACAAAAGGAGAGCCCAGAGCAGAGAGCGGCAGAGGAAGAGAGATGGCTCCAAGTCTTCTGTGTCCTCCATCAGTTCTCCCTCCCCGCCACGCTCCCGGGGTAGGGAAGAGACGGGGCAGCAGCTGAGCCTCCAGGAGCGCTTGAGGCTGAAGGAGGAGAAGAAGAAGCAGGCTGCACTCATGAAAGCCTTGGAGACGCCTGAGGAGAAACGGGCTCGCCGGCTTGCCAAAAAGGAGGCCAAGGAGAGGAAGAAGCGGGAGAAGATGGGGTGGGGAGAAGAGTACATGGGTTACACCAACACTGATAATCCCTTTGGGGACAACAACCTGCTCGGCACCTTCATCTGGAGCAAGGTGAGTTCTCCGCACCCACGTGTTGTAGGAGGCTGCTCAAAGGAGGTTGTGCCCCTGTAGCTGCCACAGAACAGGACGAGAGCAGTGGTGTGCCAGGGGGACCTTTGCTTGAGGGAGGAACCTATGTAACACTAAAAGCAGCCACATGAGAGCAAAGTGCTCGTCTAGGGCAGCAGCTGGCTGTTTCTGACAAGCTCAGTGGGGTTTTAGAATCACAGAATCATTAAGGTTGGAAAAGGTCTTTAAGATCATCAAGTCCAACCATCAACCCAGCACCCCCATGCCCACTAAACCATGTCCCCAGGTGTCACATCTACACATCTCTTTAAACACCTCCAGTGATGGTGACTCCACCACCTCCCTGGGCAGCCTGTTCCAATGCTTGACCACTCTTTCAGTGAAGAAATTTTTCCGTATATCCAGTCTAAACCTCCCCTGGCACAACTTGAGGCCATTTCCTCTCATCCTTGTTACTTGGGAGAAGAGGTCAACACCCACCTCGCCACAACCCCCTTTCAGGTGGTTTTAGGGAGTGATAAGGTCTCCCTGCAGGTTCCTCTTCTCCGGACTGAACAGTTCCCTCAGCCGCTCCTCATCAGACTTGTTCTCCATACCCCTCACCAGCTTCGTTGCCCTTCTCTGGACACGCTCCAGCACCTCAACATCCTTCTTGTAGTGAGGGGCCCAACTCTGAACACAGGATTCAAGGTGCAGCCTCACCAGTGCCGAGTACAGGGCACAATCACTTCCCTACTCCTGCTGGCCACACTAGTGCTCGTGCAGGCCAGGATGTTGTTGGCCGCCTTGGCCACAGGGCCACACTGCCGGCTCATGTTCAGCCATCTGTCAGCCAGCACCTCCAGGTCCTTCTCTGCTGGGCAACTCTCCAGCCACTCCTCTCCAAGCCTGTAGCATTGTGTGGGGTTGCTGTGACCCAAGTGCAGGACCTGGCACTTGCCAGTTGTGTGAGTTTTAACAAGGCCCTCAGCCCATCGATCCAGCCTGTCCAGATCCTTCTGCAGAGCCTTCCTACCCTCAAGGAGTTCAACACTCCCACCCAACTTGGTGTTTTCTGCAAATTTACTGAGGGAGCACTCTATCCCCTCATCCAGGTCATTGATAAAGATATTAAACAAGACTGGCCCCAGTAACTGAGCCCTGGGGAACACCGCTTGTGACCGGCTGCCAACTGGATTTAACTCCATTCACCACAACTCTCTCTCAGTTAACCCCTTTTTCCTGAAGACTGAGGTCTATAGCTAGGGGTGTGGGATGCAGAGGTGGGTCAGGGTGCAGGAGGGGGACCCAGACCTGCTGGGAGCTGCAAGCTGAGTGTTGGGCAGTGTTTACTGGTGTGGTAGTGCTCAGCAGATCAGGTGGGCTCCCTGGGCTGAGCCTGGGTTTCACTGAGGCACTTCAGGAGCAGGATTTGAGGGATTTGCAGACCTTCCATAGGATCAGAGCTTGCTAGAGCAGCAGAAGCGGGTGGATGTGGTGGTATTAGCTGGCTGGTGCGGGGCTGTAGAAGTCACTGGGTTTCATGGCTTCCTTTGGCCACTCTATTTCAGGCGCTCGAAAAGAAAGGGATCAGCCACCTGGATGAGAAGGACCTGAAGGAGAGGAACAAGCGAATCCAGGAGGACAATCGCCTGGAGCTGCAGAAGGTGGGATCAGATGTCCCCTCCCTCCCACCATCTGACAGAAAACTGGGCTGTGGACAGCCCAGTTCTCCCAGTTGCTCACCTGGAGTTTCCCCTGTTCTCACTGGGTGTGACCATAGGTTGTAGCGTCAGGGGGGCTACAGTATACTGACTTCTGCTATTCCAGGATGAGGAGACTCTTCTCTAGGGGTTGAGTCCAGCTCAGGAGGTGCTGAGGAGGACAAGTGCCGGGTCACAGCACCGAGGCACTCGGTTGTGCCTGTGTCCCCTGTCCTCCAAAGGGCTGGCAACGAGCAGCACGCAGCCCGGCCCCACTGGCCCACACTGGCTGTCCTTCCACGTTGCTCCTGGCTCCCCAGGAGCCTCGGGCTGATCGCAGGAGCTGAGGCAGCTCAGTGAGCAGGGTTATGGCAGCATCCTTCATCGCATGTCCTGTGTGTGTGCCCTACTGCATTGGCCTCACATCTCCCTCTGCCCCGGGCAGGTGAAGCAGCTGCGCCTGGAGCGGGAGAGGGAGAAGGCAATGCGTGAGCAGGAGCTGGAGATGCTGCAGCGGGAGAAAGAGGCAGAGCACTTCAAAACCTGGGAGGAGCAGGAGGACAACTTCCACCTGCAGCAGGCCAAGCTGCGGTAGGTGTGTGCCTTCGCAGGGACGGGCCTGCCAGGGAGCAAAGGATGGCAGGCACTGCTCGCTGTCCCTCTCCTCTCACCCAGGTCTAAGATCCGGATTCGGGATGGGAGGGCAAAACCCATTGACCTTCTGGCCAAGTACATCAGTGCAGAGGATGATGATCTGGCTGTGGAGATGCATGAGCCCTACACCTTCCTGAACGGCCTGACTGTCTCCGACATGGAGGACCTGGTGGAGGACATCCAGGTGCCCCCTCTGCCACCCCTGTGCTAGGGCTGGCTGAGGGGCGGCAGCTCAAGGCTTCCCCCCTCAGCTCTGCCTCCCTGCCCGTGGTGCAGAGCAGGTGCCTGATGTCCTGCTTGTCTCCTGCCTGCAGGTGTACATGGAGCTGGAGCAAGGGAAGAATGTGGACTTCTGGAGGGACATGACCATCATCACGGAGGATGAGATAGCCAAGCTCCGCAAACTGGAGGCCTCTGGGAAAGGAGGACCGGGTAAGCAGGAGGGCAGAGCCTGGTGTGGGTGTGAGGGGAGTGTGAGCAGTGGGTAAAGCAGGACATAGGGTCTGCCACATGCACTCGGGCTCACAGGGATTCTCTAGGATCTGCTGGATGGAGGCTGTGGATCTGGCAGCCATCCCCTGCTGGGGTCTCGCCTTCCACTGTTGGATGAAGCCCAGGAGGGCCTGGGTGAAGGCAGGCTGAGCGCTCAGAGACTGACTGGCCGCCCTTGCCTGTCTGTTCAGGGGAGCGTCGGGATGGCGTCAACGCCTCCGTCAGCTCAGATGTGCAGTCCGTGTTCAAGGGGAAGACGTACAACCAGCTGCAAGTGCTGTACCAGGGCATCGAGAGCAAGATCCGGGCAGGAGGACCCAACCTTGACATTGGGTACTGGGAGAGCCTGCTGCAGCAGCTGAAGGCTTACATGGCTCGGGCCAGGTGAGAGCAGGGACTGTCGCCTGGCCAGGGCTGTGGAAAGGGGCAGCACAGACCTCACTATGAGCAGAGCTGGAGAGGGACAAACCCAAAGTCGTTGGTGGAGGATTTTATACCTTTTCTGAGATGGTTGGATCTCCCAAGAGGATAGAAGGGTTGGACACTCAGTCCCTTTTCCAGCAGCAATGTTTACAGTGAGGTCTTCAAGAGGGAACCAAATTGGAGGGTTATTCAGCCCAAAACCATACAAAACACAGCAGATTTCTGCCCAGTGTGCTGGGTGTCACAGCTCTGGGCCATGTGGGCATGAGGTGGTTTGGCTGGGTGGGACCTGATGGCTCATTTCCTCTTTTGCAGGCTGCGGGAGCGGCACCAGGACGTGCTGCGCCAGAAGCTATACAAGTTGAAGCAGGAGCAGGGTGTGGAGAGTGAACCGCTCTTCCCCATCATCAAGCAGGAGCCGGCTTCCCCCAGCGACAGGTACACAGCCCTTTCCTGGGGGCAAGCAGCCATCCAGGCCTCTCTCACGGGGCACCCGGGACAGAAGGTGTAGCACTGTGCTCCCATCCTTCCATAGACAGACCTCAGGTGAGCAGAGAATAAGGGTACCATCCCCGTCCCAGTCCTCTCTTCTCTCTTCCTTGCAGGCTGGATCCAGAGGAGAGCGTTGTGGTACAGCCAGGGCCATCCTCGGAGCCGGAGGCTGAACAGGACACAGAGGCCAAAGGGGAGGCAGAGGGGGAGGCCGTGCTGATGGAGGAGGACCTGATCCAGCAGAGCCTGGACGACTACGACGCAGGGAAGTACAGCCCCCGGCTGCTGGGCACCAACGAGCTGCCCTTCGACGCCCACGTGCTGGAGGCTGACGAGGATATGCATCGGCTGCTGCTTCTGCGTCAGCAGCTCCAGGTCACAGGTAGGAGGCCCTCAGGCAGGCCCTGCGCCCGCCAGGCTCGCAGCCTGCCTGGCACAGGTTAAACCACAACCGTGTGCTTTGGGGAGCCGGGCTGGAGGGGGACACTGCCCTCAGAAAAGGGCAAGAGCTGGATCTGGAGCGTGCATCCAGAGCTGGGCTGGCAGAGGGGTGTTCCCAGGCAGCAAAGGGCGCTGTGGCCCAGACAGGAGCGGGGAGATGGGGCTCAGACGGCTGGTGTTCCCTGCGGGTACCTCTGTCAGGTCCTTCCCCACTCCCAGCCACACCACCAAGCTGTTCGGGCTGTGGACAAGTGGGAAGAGTGTTTTGGTCGAGTTTCCAGCAGAACTCAGCCCGGTGCCCACCCGCAGTCTGCAGGGCAGCGTGTCCAGCTGCGCATCCCCTGCCGCGCATCTGCTGCTCCATCCCTCTGCACGCCTGCGAGCAGTGTCCCCACAGCCCAGGCCTGGCTGGCGCTGCGGGACTGAACATCACCTCTCCTTCCTACAGGTGATGCCACCGAGAGCGCCGATGACATCTTCTTCCGTAAGGCCAAGGAGGGCATGGGCGCAGACGAGGCGCAGTTCAGCGTGGAAATGCCCCTCACGGGCAAGGCCTATCTCTGGGCTGACAAGTACCGGCCCCGCAAGCCCCGCTTCTTCAACCGGGTGCACACGGGCTTCGAGTGGAACAAGTACAACCAGACCCACTATGACTTTGACAACCCCCCTCCCAAGATTGTGCAGGGCTACAAGTTCAACATCTTCTACCCCGACCTCATCGACAAGCGCTCGACGCCCGAGTACTTCCTGGAGGCCTGCCAGGACAACAAGGACTTTGCCATCCTGCGCTTCCATGCCGGGCCACCCTACGAGGACATCGCTTTCAAGATCGTCAACCGTGAGTGGGAATATTCCCACCGCCATGGCTTCCGCTGCCAGTTTGCCAATGGGATCTTCCAGCTCTGGTTCCACTTCAAGCGTTACCGTTACCGCAGATGAGGGGCTGCTCCACTCCCCTCTGGACCCCTGGCACAGGGGGTGGGCAGGGCTGTCTCAGCCTCCATCACAGGCACTGTCCCAAGGCCTATCCCAGCACCAGGCCTATTCCTGAGGGTTTTCCCTGTCCTTGCTTTTATCCTGAGGGACCCTGAGACTTTGGTACAAATAAATAGGGGCTGTTTAAGACATGGGATCCTGTGTGTGTTCAGTTTTGGGCCCCTCACTACAAGAAGGACGTTGAGGTGCTGGAGTGTGTCCAGAGAAGCACAATGAAGCTGGTGAGGGGTCTGGAGAACAAGTTTGATGAGGAGCGGCTGAGGGAACTGGGGGTGTTCAGTCTGGAGAAGAGGAGGCTGAGGGGAGCCCTCATTGCTCTCTGCAACTCCCTGAGAGGAGGTTGTGGTGATGTGGGTGTTGGTCTCTTCTCCCAAGTAACAAGCAATAGGACGAGAGGAAATGGCCTCAAGTTGTGCCAGGGGAGGTTTAGATTGGACATTGGGAGAGATTTCTTTCCTGAGAGAGTGGTCAAACATTGGAACAGGCTGCCCAGGGAGGTGGTGGAGTCACCATCACTGGAGGTGTTCAAAAAACATGTAGACATGGCACTTGGGGACATGGCTTAGTGGGCATGGGGGTGTTGGGTTGATGGTTGGACTTGGTGATCTTAAAGACCTTTTCTCTAACCTTAATGATTCTGTGTGGGCACCCCACACTGCTCTGTATGATGTGGCTTCCCTGCATGTCATCACCAGCCAGTACCATGCTGGGCCAGCCCTGGGAGCTCCCCAGCTCCACTGGGGGCTGCATAATGCTGGAGGGGGTGTCCTCACCCCCATGCCTCTGGGGTGTCACCCCCTCCCCACATGCTGTCAGCCCTGTGTGCCCCTATTGTCTGTTCCAGCCCCATGTGCTCCCCTTGCCCACACCAGCCCCCTCCCAGCCCCACCGGCCCCAACACTCCCCAGCTGGAGCTGCGGTGCCCTTTGCTCCACAAGCACAGCCTTGCCCCAGTGGTCCCGCTGCCGCAGACCTCCCTGGGCCCATTGCCCTCCAGCTGGCCCCATTTCGGTGCATTCCCCGCCCCGGGATCCGGCTTTCCCAGCCTGGGAGCCCCACTGCCTCCCTCAACCCTGGCTGCAGGATGAAAGTGTTCACTGGCTGCGAGGCGTCTGGCTCCAGCGGGAGGAGGAGAGGGCTGTTGGAGAGGACATCTCCTTACAGGGCAAAATCCGGTTTCCATGGCCTGTGGTCCCTCCCACCCAGTGCCCGAGCGGCTCTCTCGCTGCCCTGGGCCAGGGGCAGATGCGCTCCCCAGACCCTCATCGCTGAGGTGGGGGTCTCTGAGGGCCCTGAGCAGCGCTCGGCGGGTTTCAGGCACCTTGGGGAGTGTTTCAGGGCTGAGCTGGGCCTTGCTGGCGTCGATCCCTCGGAGTGATGGCTGTGGGGCACAGCCACACTTGTCCGGCGGTGCCCCATGTGGCCCCATCCCCACCAGCTCCTGAACCCCCGGGGTGTCCCCGCTCTGTGCTGAAGCAGGTGGGAGGGGACGCTGGTGTATGAGCGATGCCTGGTAGCGCAGCCTCCAGGAAACCTCCTTCTGGCCGTGAACTATTGCAGCAAGGTTGTTTCCTCCCTGCCGGCCCTGCTGCATCCTGCCCATCCGGTACCGTCCTGGCACAACCCCACGGCAGAGGGGCCTGGGGGCTGCCCGGGTACCCCAGCACTGGGGCAGAGCCAGCCCTGCTGTGTCAGGGCTCCCTGGCCTCAGGGGCTGCCCCACAGCTACCGTTTTCCCCCATAGCTGAGGAGGAGCTGAGTCCTGTTGCTGTCAGCACCGCTGGCAGGATCCAACCCTGCAAACACCGTGGGAGCTCGTGCTCAGGAGGCTCCCACAGCCACCCACGCATGCCAGGGCTCAGCCTCCCCTGGGATGGGGGAGACCCCAACCGCCTTGGCCCCACATGCTGGTACTCCCTCCCCATCCTGCCGGATGTTCCTGTGCCGGCGGCTGCGCTGGGACGCATCCCTCAGCCTCTCCTTCCTGTGGGTTATTTAAAGCCGTTGCGCGGCTGCCTGGCGCAGCGGGGCTTGGGGCCCGAGCGCAGCGCAGGAAGCGTGTGAAGGCCTGGCCAGGGATGGCTTTGAAGGAAACAGGGGAAAAAAAAAAAAAAAAAAAGCCCAAGGCAAGCGGGTGGCTTCCCCTGCTTAACTGCCTGCCAGAGCCTCCCTGCCCACAGACCCTCTCCCTCCTGGGTGCACACACGTACACAGGGGGGCTCCCCCAAAACTGTCCCACTGTGTCCCCAGCCTGGACAGTGTCCACGGCCCCTCCCAGGTGCTGCCTTTTCCCCAAACCCCCAACTGCGAGCCCTGGATGGAGCCGCTGATGGGGCACAAGAGCCTGAACGCCGGGAGCTGCTGCAGCCGGGTGCCCACTGTGCCAGTTCAGGGACTGGATCTGGCTGAAGCCCAGGATGTTTTTTCCAGTCCTGGCTGCTCTGTGCTCTTCTCCGCACCTCCCCTATATTTCAGGGGGACTTGGTTATGTTCCTTTGCCTCGTGGTTTGCCACGGCGCAGCCCCAGGCTGAGTTTGGGAGACTCAGCTCTTTTCCGCTCCCAGAGACAGCGGCTTGGCCGGGTTCGTGCCAGGGTGGTGGCAGGCCGGTGCAGAGCTGCCTTCGGCACTCCCACGCCCACATCCTCTGTGACTGCACCTGCACCCTGTACCAGGACAGCGGGAGGCTCAGCACACCCGAGCAGCATCCGGGCACAGCAGCCGGCTGCTGAGCTGGGTTCCGCTCGCGGTGGGGCTGCTCCTGCACCTGGCACGCTCCCCCCGCCAGGGCCAGATGTGTTCCAGCTCTGCAGGCTCCAACGGACGGTCATGCTCCTCCTGGGCTTTTGCTGTAGCGGTCTGTGCTCCACACCAAGGGATGGGGTCTGCAGCCCAGCAGCGCCAAGGCGGTGGCAGGAAAACCGCCTGCTCAGGCCTCCGAGCATCGCCCAGCCACTGCACGCCCCGGCCTTGGTGGGATGCTGGGATGCTGGGTGCACGGGGTGCACCTGCATCACCCCACAGGCTCAGGCGCTCCCAGTGCATCGGAGCTGGACGGTGATGCCAGTGCCATGGATGGGCTCTGCCCTCCCTAGCCGAGCGGGAAGAATCACGGAATTGTTTAGGCTGGAAAAGACCTTGAAGACTGTCAGGTCTGACGTGCCACCCCGGTGAACCCGGCTGGCTGTGGCTCTGAGGTCAGAGCTGGGAAAACCACCGGAAGGCGAGACCCCCCCGGGGTGGGGACGGCCGGAGCCGCGGGGGACACTCGGGGACGCTGCTGCGGGAGCCCCCCCTCACGTCTGGGTGGCACCTGCACCCTCCTGCCAGGACCCGCTTTCTGCCCCTCCCTGGGCCGCAGGGCCCGCTGCGGGGGGGCAGCGGGGACGTTCCCTCCCGGACCGGACGACGGGCCCCGCCGCGGTGCCAGCCCGACGGCGCGGTGCCGATGCGGGGGCGGCGGCGGGACTGAGCGCGCTCCGGGCGCAGGGACCCGGCTCGGGAAACAACCGAGTAACCGGGAGGGGAGCCCGGCCCCGCTCCACGCAGCCGGGGCGGTGCGGGCTCGGGCTCTCTCGGCGCCGGCCCGTTCTCGGGGCCGGGCGGAGCCGGGAGATGCGGCCCCCTCGGCCCACGCGCGGGTGCTGGCGGGGCTCTGGGTGCCGGCACGGCGGGGCTCAGCACCGGGGGGTGCTGCTGGGGTCCGAGGACGCCTCCCGGTGCGGCCGGAGCCGGGCGGGAGGGGGGTGGCGGGGGAGGGGAGCGGCGAGGGCTGGACCCTGTCCCGGGGGGCGGGGGCGCAGTCAGCCCGGCCCGGCCCCCGCGCCCTCCCGCGGGGCTGAGCTTGAGCCGGGCTGAACCGAGCCGGGCTGAGCCGAGCTGAGCCGAGCCGAGCCAGGCTGGGCTCAGCCGCGCCGGGTGGGGTCCCGCCGGCAGCGAGGTAGGGGCCGGGTGGGGGGGGGGGCGGGAGGAGGTGCCTGGGGGTGCACGGCCGGGTCGGGGGTAGAGGCCGGGGGGGTTGGGAAGGACAAAGAGCGCTCGGATGGCCAGACGGAGGGGCTGGGATGGACAGACAGACCGCTGGGCTCGGGCGGGGGGGCTGCGCGGGGCGGCGGGGCTGGGCCGGGGCCATGAGCTCAGCCGCCCGTTTTGCACCGAAACCCGACGAGCTGGTGCGTTCCGGCGGGGGGAAGCGGTGACCCCTCGGGGCGGGGGACGGGACGTGGTGGCCCTGGCTGTGCCCTGGGCGGGCTGTCCGGGACTGGCACGTCCCAGGCTCCCCTCCCCCGGCACCAGGATTTGCTTTCGGGGCTCCCCCCGCCGAGCCGGACGCTGCCCCCTCGCAGGGTCCCCGCCAGCGCTGCCCCCGTCGGAGGGTGAGCAGGTTGGGGACAGCCACCGTGCCTGGCAGGGACCATCCCTGCTGGTGTGTCACTACTCCCCATGAGTGTCCTCTGTCCTGAGTGTCCCGGGGACGTCCTGCTCCAGACCAGGCCAGCTCCCCCAGCAGTGGGTCCCTTTGGTGGTTGTGGGTCCAGGGAGGGACACTGGGGCCCTGCCAGGTCCCCGTCTCCATGACGTGGCCGTTGCCTTTCCTGTCCCAGCTGATGGCCTTGAGCTGATCTGCTGCCTGCAGAGTCCCGGCCTGGGAGGCGGTTGGCGGTGGGGAGCACGTCCATCCCTGGCAGGGGTGTGTGCCCAGCGGCATCCCGTGAGAGCACCTGCACAAGGGAGAGGCTGGAGAGGCAGAAGGGACACTGCAGAGAAAGTCCTTGTCCTTCCAGGACAGGGTGGGATGGGGCTGTCCCTGGAGAGGTCCAGCAAGCAAAGAGGAGGGACTGGACATGAGGGACAAATGCAAACGCCCTGCAGCATCTTCTGTACGGCAGCCGGGCGGCCGCGCACCATGTCCCGAGCAGCAGAGCCCAGGCCAAGGGCGCACGCAGGGTGCGGGAGGAGTCGCTGATGCCTGGTTTGGGGTCCCTTTGCAGCCGTGCAGTGCCCCGCTGCCCAGCAAACCTCCCTTCCCAGCTCTGCCCTGGCCTGATCCTGCCAGCCCCGTGCCCAGCCCTGCTTGAGGAAGCCTGGGGAAGCAATGGGCTGGGGCAGGAGCTGCGCTGATAAGGAGCAGCCTCCCGTGCTCCCCATTAGACTCTCGCTTTTCCCTCACTAACCTCGGATGTGGCCAGGGCAGGAAGCGGCACCCAGTGGAGGCATGGCAGCCCGCCGTGCATCTGCGGCGTAACGCCGACCCACAGGCTTGTGCGGCGCCAAGAGCCCCATTAGCGCCCGCACCGGTCCCCGCCACTGCTGCCAGCGCCTCTCAGCCTCCAGCAGCCCATTTCAGAGACGGCTCCTCTCCGCCAGGATTTTACCCCAGCACCCTTTGCCTTTACTCGTGGCCAAACCTCGCTCCCCCGGGATCTCCCTGGGAGAGGGTTTTGCCCGATGTGGGGATGATAACCCCAAAGCCAAGAGCAGGGGGTTGGCAGGGACCTCCTCCGCAGGACCTGCCCTCCCCATGCGCATCCTTCTGCGGTGGCAACGTGCGATGGGGGGAAACGGCAAGTAAGGAGCCCCCAGCCCCTGCACGAACCCCTTCCCTTAAGTGCCTCTGGTTTGCTCTGGTGTGCACAGGGTTCGTCTCACTCCCAGCTGTGCAGGCGCTAAATGGCCCCTCTTTAATATTTGATTCCCTCTAAGTGCTGCGCGGTCCCAGGCCGGCAGGCTGCGGCAGCTCTGCGCAGGGCAGCACCTGGCTGCTCGGCCCCCAGGCCCACCCCAGCATCGTGGCAGGTCCCAGGGCAGAGCCCCCGGTGCCCTGGCCCTGCCGGCAGCGAGCAGCAGGTGAGGGTCCAGGTCGTGGTTGCGCCGGGCCGGGAGGGGAGGACAGGACAGGGAGGGGACCTGGGTGATGTTGAGGTTTGGGGTGTGCGGCACAGAGCTGCTGGGGCTGGTGCATCCTTGCCCAGCCACGGTGCCACTGTGGGGAGATCCCCCCGGACACTTTGGGGAGAGGGGTCGGATGCTGCACCAAGGCAGTCGGCAGCCAAGAGCATCCCATGGCTGTGAGTCCACGGGCAATGGGGGCAGCAGGGCAGCATCACCCCGTGGGCCTCTGATCCCCAGCCACGCTGGAGCGAGCGCAGGGAACACCCTGGGGTGGGGGGACACGCTTGGGGTCGGCTCCCCAAGAGCGTGGGCAGGCACGTGGCAAGGGAGCGCCGGAGCGGGACCGCCAAGCTGCGGCACTCACGTGACATCGCTGAGGGGCAGGGGGGCAATTTGCCGCCTCCCAGGGAGGGGAATCCCAGGGGACACGGGAAAGGCTGGTGGTTCCTTGGGGACTCAGAACTGTCACACTGAGGCTTGACCATGTGTCTCAAGGGGACTGACGCCTTTGGGGCCACCACTGCCATCCCTCAGGGCCCGGAGAAAACAAACAGTGACAAGTTTTCGCTCTTGTCTCATGGAAAAAGCCGGGGCCGTCCACGCGCTGCGGCAGTGAATCACCGCCACGCTCTGCCAGCTGCCCGCGCCAGGACGGGGGCAGCGATGGGGACGTGCCCCTGCTGCCGCCCCGGCCCCTTCCCTGCTCCCCGGTGGCTGCGGGGCTGATGGTGCAGCCGGCAACGAGGGCGAGGGTGGCGGTGCTGCCCGTGCTGGATGGAAGGCCAGCACCCTCAGCCGTGCAGCCTGGCTGGATGCGGCCCCGGAGGAGGATGTTGCAATGCCTGGCCCCATCCCAGCCCCAGGATGGGCTGTGGGATCGGTGCGCGCCTCGGGTATGCGCCGTGGCTCCCAGCCCTGTGGCCGTCCTCACACCGGGGTCCAGAAAGGGGGTGGCAAGTGGGGGGTGCCAGGCTGCGGGACGCGGCGCAGGGCTCGCCCAGGACGTGGGGACGCAGAGCGGGGCGGGATGCAGGACCAGCTGCTGGGCTCGGCACCCACTGGGGTTGGCTTGAGGTTTGCCTTTGGCATGGGAGGCAGGTGACAGTGCCACTCTGTCCAAGGGGGAGGCAGGGGTGCCAGGACGCCCATGGCTGGGGGGGGTTGGGATACAACTGGGCACTATGGGGGCCACTGGGCCGGGAATGGTGTCAGCCAGCGGTGTGGGGACAGGGCAGAGGGGGTGGCAAAGACATCCCCAGCCTGGAGAAATGGGTCACAGGAGGAGAGAAGGGGTCTGGTCCCTGGGGGGGTCTGGTCCCCACTGTCACCACGCCTCTGCCCCATCCCACGTCACCCTGTTTGCAGCCTGGAGTAATTAGTGACGGAGGCAGCAGCCCTTGGGCTTCCCAGATCCTTGCTGGCCCTGGGTCACTGCCCAGCACGACAGTGTGGCATCAACCGGGCTGCCCATGACCGCAGCCATCCTCAGGCACCCTGCCACAGCCACCGGGCCAACGGCCGGGTGACAAACCCCCAGCTCCAGCTACAGGGGGGCCAGGGGGAGGAGAACTGGGTGTGGGACGTGCAAGCCAGCTATGTGTCCCATGGCTGTGGTACCGGCGCCAGCGTGTGCAGCACACAGCTCCAGGCGTGGACGTCCCATCTGTGCCTCAGTTTCCCCACCATACTGTGGGAATGGGGCAATGTCAGGACCAGGTCCCGGTGCAGTCACCTTGTGCCTGCACACCTCATCCTTCAGAGCGTTGCCCCCCACCCCAGCATGGGAGGGACCCAGTGCCATGAGAGCCAAGCTGCCCGTACCGTGCTTCTCCCGCCACCCCCCATGCCAGATTACAGCCCCACGTGCCTCGCAACCAGCGGAGCTTAATCCAGCCAGCTGTGGGGCTGGGTCCCCCCGTGCTCTCTGCTGCTGCTGCACCCAGAGCGCTGCCAGCCCAGCACATGTTCTGGTCCTGCTGTGCTGTCCCTCTCCACAGCCCGTGGGCTGCCCAACGTTTGCAGGCTCAGGGTGGGTGTCAGATAGGCTTGGCCATGGGGGACCAGCCCTAAACCCCCTCTTTGTCCCCTCAGGACAAGGCAGGATCAGTGCCAGCAGTGGCTGGGGGCACACGCCATGCAGCCGAGCCAGGAGCGCGCCTGAAGCCACCGGACGGAACGGGACGGGGTGGGGGAATATGGAGTCCCCCAACAGCAGCACGGCCAGCTGGTCGGACATGTGCTTTGGGGTGTTCAACGCCAGTGATGGCCGCGACAACGCGCAGAGCAGCATTGCCTCACCCTGGTTCTCCACTGCCTTCGGCCTCATCGGCCTCTGCTCCAACCTCTTCGCGCTCTGCGTCCTGCTCAGCTCCTCCCGCAAGCTGTCCAGCCAGGCCCGCTCCTCCTTCCTCGTCTTCCTCTGCGGGCTGGTGGTCACAGACTTCATGGGGCTGCTGGTGACGGCCTCAGTCATCATCCCCTACCACTTCATCAAGTTCGCCTGGGCTGAAGTGGACCCCAGCTGCCACCTCTGCAACTTCCTCGGCTTCTCCATGGTCTTCTTCGGGCAGTGCCCACTGCTGCTGGGGGCCACCATGGCCGGCGAGAGGTTCTTTGGCATCAACCACCCCTTCTCCCGCTCCACCAGCATCTCCAAGCGCCGTGCCTGGTCCATTGTGGGGCTGGTGTGGGGCTTCTCCTGCCTGCTGGGGCTGCTGCCGGTGCTGGGGCTGGGACGGTACACGCTGCAGTACCCCGGCTCCTGGTGCTTCCTCACGCTCCTTCCCGACACTGGCAACATCATCTTCTGCCTGCTCTTTGCCCTGCTGGGCATCTTCTCTGTGCTGCTCTCCTTCATCTTCAACACAGTCAGCGTGGTGACACTCTGCCGTGTCTACCATGACCGGGAGTCGGTGCAGCGGCGCCGGGACAGCGAGGTGGAGATGATGGTGCAGCTCGTGGGCATCATGATCATTGCCACCATCTGCTGGATGCCCCTCCTGGTGAGGTCCTGGGCCTTGGTGTGTTCCGCCCCACCATATCCCTCCTGAGTTTTGGTGTGTCCCCCCACCAAGCTCCCCCGGTGAGGTCCCAGGTCTTGGTGTGTTCCCCCACCCACATCCCTGCTGGCGAGGCCCCAGGTCTGGGGGTGTCCCTCCTGGTGAGGTCAGAGTGTCCCCCCACCACCACTCTGCAAGCTGGGCTGGCACCTGGGCGCTGGGCTCAGGGGCTCAGCACCTCTCGCAGGCAGAGCAGGTGCTCCCTGGAACCAGGTGCCCCGACCCAGCCTAGGATCCCTCTCCAGCCGGCTCGACACCCAGCTTGGACCCTCATCCCCTCATCCCCTCATCCTCTCCCTCACCCCAGGGCAGTTCACAGCCTCTGTGTGGACCCCCCTGCTTACACCTTGCCCCCTTCCCCCCCAGATCTTCATTGTCCAGAGGGTCCTGCAGCAGCTGCCGGCCAGCGGTCGGATCCAGATGCTGCCCACGGAGACACAGAAGATGCTGCTCATCTACATCCGCATGGTCACCTGGAACCAGATCCTGGACCCCTGGGTTTACATCCTCTTTCGACGGGCCGTGCTGCAGCGCATCTACCCCAGCCTGCGCCCCCGGCCCTCCATCCTCTCCCTCTACCCTGTCCTCAACCCCTCCCTGCGCCGCAAGCTCACGCCCGACTCCGTCCTGTCCTGCCCCGGGGACAAGCCACCCCCCCCTCCCACCCCCCAGGTTAATTAATTGTCCCCATCACCTGTATGCCTAGGCTCTCCCCACCCCCCCAGCCCGAGTTGGGGGCAAGGGGCATCCCCACCCCTCCCTGGCCCCATCCCCAACTGAGTGACCCCCCCAATAAAACACAGCCTGTGCAGGTCTCCGTGGGGGTGAACGCCGGGGGGCTCGGGGGGGCCCAGCCCCGTTGCCAGCTGGAGCAACAGCCCCTCTCCTCCGGTCTCTGCTTTAATGAGCCGCGGCCACTTCCCGCCGTCTTCCGGGGTGCGCAGGGGGGTCCTGGGGGGGCTGCGTGCCCTGCTGTCCCCCCGGCCCAGGGGACACCCCTGGGTGCAGCTCAGGAGGGTGCGGGGGGCAGGATGGGGACCCCACGCGCCCCGTCAGCCCCGGCTGGGGTGGGTATGGGGGGAGGGGGCGAGGGGCGCCGCTACTCCTGCCCCGCCGTGGGGTGGCAGACGGCCGCCCACAGCTCGGCCACGAGCTCCTGGGGGAAGGCGAACTCGCCCAGCACCGAGTCCAAGCCGCGGGCGAGCTGGGCCACGCCGGGGCTCCCCTTCGCCACCTCCACCATGGCTGAGGCTGGGGGGGAGGAGGAAGGGCAGGGTGAGCGGCGGGCGAGGGCCGAGCAGCCGCCCCCCACGCGCCGCCCGCGCTGCCCGCTCACCCAGCTCGCAGTCGCGGATGCCCATGTAGCTCTCCAGCAGGTCATCCACCCGGCGGGCGGCTTCTTCCTCGACGGGGCTGGGCTGGGGGCGAGAGGCCCAGGGGGTGGGGGCACGGCCCGGGGACCCCTCACCCACACCCACGGAGCCACCTCATGGGTGCTGCACGTGTGGGCACCCAGCAATGCACGCGATGGAGGCGCAGCGCAGGGTTCACGCAGGGGCATGGGGGACGCTCACCCCCAGCCCAGGCACAGCGTAGGGGTCTCTGGGTGGGTCTTACCCCCTCCTCCAGCGTGGCCGGGCCCTGTGCCCGCAGCCGCAGCGTTTCCTTCCCGCTGGCCGCTCTGCCCTCGCCCAGGGGCTTGCTGCTCCGTGTCCTCTGCCCGATCATGTCTGCACCCCAGGGTGGGGGGTGAGGCCGCAGGCAGGGCCTCCTGCTCACCCCCCCTGCCCACCACCCGCAGCCATCACCCAGCCCACACGTGTCCCAGCACCCCGGGGGGCACCACAGGGTGTAGGGTGCTCATGGGCAGCGTGGGCATAAGGGACACCCATGGGTGCAGGGTGGAGATGCACACAGTTACACATGCTCATGGGTGCCCAGGACAGTGCACTCAGGGGTGGGGGGTGCCCACAGGGAGCATGAGCTAGTGTGGGGACCCCCCGAGTGCCCCCATAGATGCCATGGAGGGGTGCCCCGGGGCTACCGGGTACACACGGGGTGGGGGGCAGGACACGGACACACACAGGGGTGGAGGATACCTGGGGAGGGGGCTGCAGGGCAGGAGGGCCACAGGGCCTCGGCCTCCCCACAGTCCTCCCAGGGGTCCCCCAGGGAGTGTGTCCCCCACCCCCGGACTCACCGAAGGCCTTTTTGGGCTGCACCAGGCGGAGGGTGAAGGGCTGAGCCCGGGGCAGCTCCCGCAGCATCCGGGCCACTTCGTAGTGCCGGCAGCCCACGATGGTGTGGTCGTTGATGGCCTCAATGCTGTCGCCCACGCACACCGTCTGGAGGCGGTTGATGATGCTCCCTTCCTTGATTCTCTGGGGACCGCGGAGGGGACACAACGACAAGGTGGCACCACGGGAGGGACAGCCAGACGTAGCCCCCACCTCACCCCGCACAAACACACCTCCCTGCTCCCACGACCTTTAGCAACCGGCTCAGGCAGGTTGGGTGCAACGTGGTGGGGGGACCTCCAGGAGCAGGAGGGCCCCGGGGGGGTGAGAGGGGTCAGGGAAGGAGCAGGATCCCAGGGATGGGGTGGCAGCAGGGGCTGTTGCCCTGTGGGGCCATGGGCCCCAGGGCTGCCCCTGGCCCCAGCATGTCCCCACGGAGGGGTTCACCTTGATGAAGGCGTAGCCGGCCCCGTTGTCCGTGATGGTGAGGCCAAGTGCATCCTCCGTCTTGGTCACTTCCACCTCCTTCGTCTCACCCCGGACGTGGGCAAAGATGAAGTCCTCCAGGCCAATCTGTCCCCCCAGCAGCTTCTGCATGTCTACTTTGTACGTGTTGAGCGTGCAAAAGAGGATCTGCCCGAGGGAGCCCCGTCATCAGGGGCTGGGGATGCTCCAGCAGGGCTGGGGGGCTTCAGTGGCGCCGAGGCAGCAGCCAGCCACGGGCAGACCCAGCCAGGCCTGGGCGCTGCTGGAGGAGAGGGGTCTGGGGACACCCGGGCTGCCCAGGGAACCTCCACTGCCCTGTCCCCATGTGCCCCTCCCTCAGCTCCAGGCTGCGTGGCAGCTGGCATCAGCTGGGGGATAGGCAGCCCTGGCTCCCTGCCCACGTGCCGGGAGGGAAACTGAGGCACAGAGCCACCCAACCACTCCCCAGAGACAAGACAACCCCGAGATTAAAATGCTCTTTTTCAGGTCATTTTGGGGGCTGCATTTGCAAGCAGCTAGGGACCCATGGGAGGGCTGGCCACAGGGTTGGCACCCCCCGCTTTGGGTGCAAAGCCCCCCCCGCACCCAGCAGCCGCAGCCCCCTCACCTCGGTGGGCGAGATGCCAAAGACCTCGGCGATTTTGGCGTAGAGCTCCTTGACATTGGTGAAGCCCTCGATGCACCCCGTGGGGCTGCCATGGGCCAGCTGGGTGTGAAACACCAGCCTGGGGCGGGCACGAGGGAGTCGGGGGGCCAGGCTGCCCTCAGTGGTGGGTGGCTCAGGGGTCCCCGGCTCTCGCCCCATGCCGTTCTCCATGGGGCTGCCCTCCTGGGCTTGCCTGCCGTGCCTGCCCGCCTGCCGCATCCTGCTGCCGGCACTGCTGAATTATAGATGGGTACCGGAGCCCAGCTTGGCCGTAAGGTGATCCCCGGGCCTGGGAACCCAATCCAGCAGTGCAGGTAACCCGCCTGGGATCAGATGAGCTCTGTCACGTAGGAAGGACCCTGGCCAGGCTGGAGGAGGTAGGAGAGCAGCCAGCACAGAGCCGGCCCCATTGCAGCCTCACCAGCTGGGGTTGGGGGCTGCAGCAATGAGCTCAGGGCCGCCACGCTTGCTGTACGCCCCAAAGACCCCAGGATTAGGGCTGGGAGCAGCTCCAAAGCATGAAGACACTGCACCGAGGCCTCTTGTTTCTCCCACATTTATTTGCTCCCATCTCCATCCCAAGTCAAGCGGCCACCAGGAGATGGCAACCAGGAGACTCATCTACAGAGCATGGACCTCGCAGACGAGAAACAAGCAGTCGCACACCAGCCCCGGGTTAAACCCAGGGCCGGATCAACATAGTGCTAGTAAGAAAATAAAACACTCTCTAATTACACAGTCTGAGATTAGTGACAGGCAGCCCCGGGGCCGGCCGGCCCCAGCACAGCACGGCCAGGACACAGTGGCCATCATGATGGTCCCACAATGCAGGATTGGCAGGGAGGCCGGAGCCAAAGCCTGTGCGCCGCCCCACAGGCACCCTGCCGTGGGGAGGAAGGGGTCAGCCCCAGCTCCCCCTCCAGCATGAAGGCTCTTTTTTGCCTTTGCTGCTGCAGAGGGCAGGAGCTGCCCTGCCTGGTCCCAGAGGCGTGGGGAAGGAGGTGGCAGGCAGCGGGACAGAGGCAGGGGGCTGAAGGCACCCATGGACGAGCAGCAAGAAGCCAGAAGGTTAAATACAGCAAGAGGTGGGCGGAAGGAAGCCTGTCACCTCACTCGCTGCAGGGCAGGGGACCGAGAGGCTCCCTGGGCTGACCGAGGGGCTAGGAGGCAGCACCAAGCCCCAGGGGCTTCCAGGGCACCCGACTGCCCTGGGTGCACACCGACTCCCCTCACAGCCCGGTTAACAGCCGTGCCGGGTCACCCTGGAAGAGGCTGATTCGCTCCAGGCCAGTAACATGCTGGCACCTCGTCTGCCACCGGGTAGCCTTTGGGAAGTCTCTGGTTTAGTGAGGCGGAGCTGCAGGAGCTGGGGAACTCACAGGGGAGCGGGGGGATGCTCACACCCACTGCTGACCACCTCGCCCAGCACCACGCCTGCTGGGGTCTCAGCCCTGTCACCGCTTGGTCCCCAGAAGCTGAAGGTCCTCGGAGATGGTGCAGCCGCAGGGCCCAGCTGCACCAGGGCTGGGGGGGTCCCAGCTCACTGCTCCAGTGAGGTGCGTGGGGTGGAGGGGGAAGCAGCCGGACCACCAGCAGAGACTGTCCCTTGCATGAGCTCCAAGGGACAGGGCCATGGTCCGGCTGGCCCCGGGCTCTGGGAGGGACTGGTTCTCTTCACAAGTGTTCACTGAAAAGGGAAGAAAGCAAGGCTGAATTATAGGGGCTTGGGTTCCCTCTCCCACAACTCCCTGGAGCAGCTCTGAGCCCCTCTCTGCCCGCACCTCTTCTGCTCAGCTCCTGTCACCCACCCTGACACGGGCTGACCCAGTGGTCCCAGTGCTCGCTGGGACACGCGGGCCCTGGGGCACTGGCTCCAGCCAGCCCAGCTCAGCTCACCTGGCTATCCGGGACAGGATCTCCTTGATGCGCACCACCAGTTTCTCATGCTGCAGCGGGTTGCTCTCAATGGCGCTGTGCAGTTTGGCCATGTAGAAGTCCAGAGTGCTCAGCGTGGGGGTTTCCCCGGTGCCTATGAGGTGGCAGCCCAGTTAGCAGGGCCAGCAAGTCCCCATCCAGCCCTGCCCATCGTGCTGGTGACCGGGGAAGGGACCCTGAACACTAGATACCATCTCCTGCAGCCGAGACAGCGCGCACCGACACAAGCTCAGGAACAAAAGGATTTAGGCTAATCTCTGCCTTGCAGGTGCAGCTGTGACTGGCTCAAGAGGACAGCTCCCAGCCTGCCCTACCCCATTATAGGGGAGCCAGGTGGCTGTCACATCCCTGGGCTCCCCAGAGAGCCCCAAAGTGCTGCAGGATCCCACCCAACCAGCAGATGAGCTTCTATCATTGCCCCCACTTGTACCACGTGCAGAGCCCCAGGGGTGCCCCTCCGCATGGCCACCAGGTCCCAGCGAGCAGGCTGGTCCCCACGGCTGCCCCAAACTCACCAGGGATGGGGAGGGAGGCAAAGCTGGCGGTGAGGGCCTGCCGCACGGACTGGAGCTGCTGCTGCAAGGCCAGGGTCTGCCTCTCCTCCTGGGCCAGCTCCTGCTCCAGCTTCTCCTTGGCACAGTTCATGCTCTCTGTGTGCTTCTGCAGAATGGCATTCTGCTCCTCAAACTCTGTGTTCATCTTCCGCAGGCGCCGCAGCTCGGCCTCCCGGGCTGCCAGGACCACAGGATGTCAGCGGTGGCGGCCTCCCTGACTGTCCCTCACCCCAAACCCAATCCCTTTGCCAGTCAAGACTCTTCCAAGAGGCTCAGCGTCACCAGCCCCCAGGGTCCAGCCAAGATCTGGTCCCTCTGTCCAGCCTCAGCGAGGGACCTTTCACAGCCTGGATCCCGCACCCAGCGCCAGCCATGCTCCTGCCCCGCGGGATGCAGGCTGCTCCGGCAGCAGCATTGCTTGCTGCAGCCATCCCCCAAGCGAGATGCTGCAGTGCCCACCCCATCCCACAGCCGAGGCCCTCACCTTTGTTTTGGTCCAAGAACTCCTCCGTGAATATGGGCACGTCAAAGGTGGAGAAGGTGTCGCTGCACTCGCCAGCCTGGGGGACGGATCAGGCAGGGCTGAGCCCACTGCAGGGGACCCCGTCTCCCTGGGGCTGGGCAGACAGGAGGCACAGGGACCAGGCAAGTGGTGGCCCTGCCGGGGCAGGCAGACAGGACGGCTACGCTCTGCCTCCTGCCACTCCAGACTCTGCTTCAACGGGAAGCTGGTGCCTTGAAGCACAACCCATGAGTCTCCCTCTGCCCAAACCTGCCGTCAGCCCGGTTCCCACGGGCCAAACCCAGCAGTGCCACGTGCCTCAGTTTCCCCACACACGGGTAGACCCGCTGGGGCCTTACCTTGTGCGGGTGCCCGTTCAGCAGGGTGTTCACGGCCGCAGAGCCTGCGTCCTCTGGAAAGGAGGTAACACCTAGGAGCCAGCCCAGCATCCCCTGAGAGGCTCTGGCAGCACTTGGCCGGATCCTGGCAGCGATGCCAGCAGCCACTGCTCCCACAACCCACCTTTTTTGATCTTTTTCTCCTGGATCTTCTCTGTGCACATCTTGTAGGCCTCTGACTGCTGATATTCCCGTAGCTCCTTCATGTACTGCTGCTTCTCCCGCTCCGCTTCATCCAGGTACCGCTACGGTCACAGAGGGTCCTCAGCCTGGCCTGGCCCCAGGCTCCCCAGGGGGCTGCTGACCCCTCCCCACTGCTTGAGGCCCAGCTCCTCCTCACCAGCCCACCAGTACTGTGACAAGTTCCCTTTGTGGAGCCACAGCCAGGCAGAAAGCAAAGGGGGTTGGGGTGCAGGTTCCGGAGCGTGCTGCCCAGCCCTGGGGGGTTTCTCCTGGGGGCCGGTACCTGCTTCTCCGAAAGCTGCAGCTTGCTCCACTCAGCCCCCAGCATCTTGGTGATCTCTGGGAAGGGCAGGTCAGGATGCTGCGTGCGGATCTGCTCGCGCCGCTCGTTCAGGAAACGCACGTAGCCCGTCACAGGGGCTTTGGGGCCATTGGGAAGGATCTTCTTCCTCTTCTTGCCCTTGGGCCAGCCCCTCTTCTTCACTGGCTGGCACACAGCAAAGGGAAAGGACAACCCGTCATGGATCAGA